>NC_057808.1:543526754-543826754 GCF_018294505.1 Triticum aestivum
GAAACCTCTTTTTCTCTGGCTTTCTTTTCTATCTTTTAAGCCAAATATCCAAATAAAATTTTGTATTCATATCCGTGTTTCTGATGAGGAGGGCTTTCAAATTAGATCAATTTTGAATACATCTTGGCGAGTTTTAAAAAACATCGTTAAGTTTCAACTTCTGAAACTTGATACAAGCTTCCGATAAAAACTTAAGTTTCAGAACTTGCGACTGATGACTTCTGAAACTTGGTATGAGTGGACGACAAAATCGAAAGTTTCAGAACCGCGACCGATAAAATCGTAAGTTTTAGAAGCTAAAATTTACAGCTTGTTGTGCACTCGCACTAGTAGAAAAAGAGGCTTCCATACGCCCCCATTAGTCCCCAAAATAATCGAACCGGGACTAAAGGGGTCTTTAGTCGCGGTTCGGGAGGAGACCCGCGACCAACTATCTGGGCCCAGCGCGCTCGGTCGACAGCTGGCGGACGGGAGGGGCTTTAGTCCTGGTTGGCCTGGCCAACCGGGACTAAAGGTCCTCAGGCTGGCCCGAAGGCCTTTAGTCGCGGTTGGCCAGACCAACCGGGACTAAAGGTTAGTCCTTTAGTCGCGGTTGGCCAGACCAACCGGGACTAAAGGTTAGTCCTTTAGTCGCGGTTGGCCAGACCAACCGGGACTAAAGGTTAGTCCTTTAGTTGCGGTTGGCAAGACCAACCGGTACTAAAGGGCCCATCAAACTCTCCCCCCCCCCGGTGGACCGCCTTTTCAGTTTTAGAAAAACCAAAAGAAAATGATAGAAATGTCAAAAAAATAAAATAAAATAAGTTTCTCATGTGATATGTGGTCTAGTTGTTGGGAAAATTAACAAATATGAATTTCGACTTTATTTGCAAAATCTCTCTGGAATTTCTTAAAATGGGCATAACTTTTGCATACGAACTCGGATGAAAAAGTTTTTTATATGAAAAATCATCTACTCGAGAAGTTACATTCGAATTTAAACAGACCAATAAATCTCTCTGGAATCTCTCTGGAGTTTTCTTGGTTAAAACAGACCAATAAATGGTCGAGCGTGCCACAACGTGCAAACGGTGTCGAAAGTCATTCAAACTTGACATGGATGCCTCACAATGGCATGCCCACCTGCTTACAGAAGTTGAGATCATTTCAAAGATGTCCAAAAATGAACCATCTTCAACGAATGGTGTTTGGGTAGGCGACAAGGGTGTGGTTGAAAGTACGTTGTTTTTTGATATCTGCCAACTTGTTTGTATTTTCGACAAGTTTTGCATTTTTGTGGAGTTTTTGTGTGAAAAAAGGCCAATAAATGGCTAGGCGTAACGCAACGTGCAAACGGTATCGAAAGTCATTCAAACCTGACATGGATGCCTCATATGTCCGTGCAAGATTGTTGCAAGAAGTTGGGGTCATTTATCCATAGTGCAGAAAAACAACAGAGGAGAGGAGTATGTCACACTAGGCCAGACAGGTGCATCCGTGAGCATGTAGTTTTCCAGATTTGAATTCTTCTGTTATTTGCAATTTTTGTCATTATCTATCAACATGAAAATTTTCTTATGTCCTAATCATTTCTTGAAATTAGTCCACAATTTTGGAATTTCAAATTGTGCATGAAAATTTTACAAACTTGAACACTTTTTCCAAAATTCTTAACAAATTCCCAACAATAGATGAAAATTTTGAACACATATTGCAATCCACTTAATTTTATTTAATAATTTATCATTTTTTTAAACACAAACATTTCTTAAATTTGTGAACAAAAAATCAAAAACTGGAACATTTCTTGAAATTTTAGGTTTTTTTAAGTCATAGAAAATATTTGAAAACAAGAATATGTTTTGTTATTCCAAATAATAATTAATAATAAAGTTTTAAAAAGAGAAAAATGAATTATAAGAAAAAAAGAGAATAAAAACTAAATAATAGATAGAAAAAAATCGCTTAGGCCTCGGCCTTGGCCCGTCGGGTGCCGGTTGAACCGTTCCTAGCGTTACTTTTCTGTTTCTTTTTTGTTTTTTCCTGTTCCTCTTTTCCTTTTCTCTCATTTTTCCAATTTCTTTTTTACGTTTTCCTATTTTATTTTTCTTTTTTATTGCCTTTCGTTTTCATTTTTCCTTTTTTCATGCTTACTTTATTTTCACCAATTTTTCAGAAATTCTAAATGATGTTTGCATTTTTTTCAAATTTGTTTAATTCTCTAAAACTATGTTCCTATTTTGAAATTTTGTTCAGAAATTCCAAGAAAAGTATAAAATTTCAAGACATGTTAGCTTCTTTTTAAAAAAAATTCTGAAATATAGAAAATACTCCCTCCGTCCCATAATATAAGAATGTTTTTGATACTAGTGTAGTGTCAAAAACGTTCTTATATTATGGGACAGAGGGAGTAGAACCTAAAAAGTTGTTAACTTCTTTCAAAAAAGTTCAAAAATTGAAAAAAAACATATACTTCGAAATATCAAAAAAGTTTGAATTTTTTCTCACAAATTAAAAAACTTTCGGAAATTTAAAAATTGTTACCTTTTCCAAATTATTTTCGCCAATTTATTAAAGGTGTAAGGTTTGCAAAGAAAGAAACTACAAATGCAAAAAAAGTTTAGCGAATTTCACAAAATGTTTGTGTTTTCAAAATTTTGTTCATAATCTAAAAAATGACCATGTTTTCAATTTTGTTCCTATTCTCAAAATATATTCACGTTGTCAAAAAATTGTTTGTATTCCAAACTATTTGCGTTTTCAATTTTGTTTTTGTTTTTCGCAAAAATAGTTTTTTAGATTCTAAAAAAAATTCAGGTTTTCACAAAATTTAAAAAGTGTTCAGCTTTTGAAAACAATTTATAAATTATTTTAAAAATTTTGTTCTCAGAGTCGCTAGCGCCACTAATTCTTATAAATTTGCATAGGTCATTAGTCACTTGGACTTGCTAGCACCACCTGCTTTATTCTCCCTATAACATGTGTGTGCTCTGCGGTTTGATTCATGTGAGGTCTAGGGTTTGATTCCCGGGCATACTTTTTTTATTACGTTTACTTCGCCCCAAAGAGGTGTTCTTGCACAACGTTGCCTATGGGTCGTCTCATATGTACAGGCTGCGTATCGGCGGGGGCATGGAGAGTTCTCCTCATTGATGTGTTTAGGGGGGGGGGGCGGGGGGTTGTGCCGAAGGAGAACCTAGGTAGCTCTTGGTTGATGAATCAAGAAGATGCTTACCTATTCATTTGTTCAAAACTGCCTGCGTGGATCGGTGGTATTGTAACTCCTGTCCGACGAACATCAAATTGCTCGAGCTGCTGTTGGAGGAGGAAGCATCGGTCAGGCCTCCACAGGAGGGCCTGTGGCGGCTAGAGTCGTGTGTGATATGCCCCTAGGTTAATTTTGTGGGATTGATTTGCGGCTAGGTTGATCGCTCATGTCAATGTGTGCGGGCCCACGCGAGGGAAATGGAAATTCCACTAATTCAGGGAATCACTTATTTACTTACCCGCTACTACACCTACACGTACATGCATGTTGCATCTAAATTAGTGCAGGATCATGTTTCATGGGCCAGACCAGGAGACAACATACACTGTCCTTGTGGGATTCCATGGACATGTTGGTGGCATACTGGCATCTTACTCGGGCAATGCGGTGCGGAACGTTACCGCCAAGTCCACCACCGGCGACATCATGGGCAAGGGTTTAGGCTACAACCCCTTTTTTACAGGATCTGAGGACGATTGTGGCATGCAGCCACAATACAAAGCGAGGTTTAGTGATCTTCCAGCCCAACTTCGCGAGGGGGGGGGTCATTCGGGCATGGATTTTATGCTTATGTGTATGAATACCGGAGTGGCTGGTTACTCAACCTAGTCCAACATTGCCACTGTGAATAATCAAACAAATAGACAAGCAATCCTCGAGTTTCTGATGTCTCTCAAGCCTACGAGAATTGCGCTGCTAAAACATTTGGCCTTTGCTCGACGTTTTTGTCTCTCCTCTTCCATTCATTCCTCTGTTTTGAGTATTACATACTGTGGTAGCCAGCACCATGTTTGCTCTACACTACCTTTTATAGCACGGTTTCGGTACCATGTCGCGTGTACAACAAAGTTTATTATTTCTCTACCGTGGTCATGGACGGGGCAGCCAGCGAGCATGTGACACATCTGAGAAAAGATAAAGAGAATAGAGATGCCATCATTTAAGAGTACTCGCTAGTAATAGTTACTCTGCAAATGTAACATGTGCATGTTCACTAGTAGAAAAAGGATAATCTGTCCCGGTTGGTAAGGGCCTTTTGTCCCGGTTGTTGAACCGGGACTAAAGGGTCGTTACTAATGCCCTAGCCCTTTAGTCCCGGTTCTTACACGAACCGGGACAGATGGGCCTCCACGTGGCCGCTGCGGCCAGCCCAGGTAGGAGGGCCTTTGGTCCCGGTTGGTGACACCAACCGGGACCAAAAGGCATCCACGCGTTAGCATTTCAGTGGCTGGGGTTTTTTTGTTTTTTTTAAAGGGGGAGGGTTTAGGGGTAATTTAGGGTGTGTAAGCTAGCTAACAGAGATATATAATAACTGATATATAATAACTCTTCATGCCCGCATCATGCATCATCATAATAACAAGTCCTACTAATCATCATCATACAACTTCTACTCGTTATTAATAACAAGTCATACGATCATCATCCTCATAGTCATCGAACCAACCCTACTTAATTGTTCTTAGCACATGATCATCAGTATTAGGTAGGACCTAAATACCCTCTTTAAGGTAAAATAGCATAAAACAATATAGACCCCGACTCTCCATTATGGAGAATGGAGATCATCCTGTGTCCAATTTTTGCGCTTCGCTTCCTTTTGCTTCCAAGAACCTCCTTGCGACTGTCCATACATTTTTTCCATTCTTTGATTTTCATGTCTCCACTTCTTTTAGAAATCCGGTATGGACAGTTTAGATTCGTAGGATGACCTGGTTGTATGTTCAAAACATCAAGACTACCATTCTGATACATCAAATGAGGCACACAATCCTCTGGGATTATCTGTTGAAAAACATAGTAATAACTTCATAGTTAGCAATGATGTACTAGTTTTAGAAGTATGCAAAAGATGCACGGATGTCGTAATAGTAAGAAATCTTACCAGGGTATCTCCATAGTAGTTACCGTAGTTCAACACGTGCACTAGTGACACGTATTGACCATAATGTGGAGGAGTTTTACAATAGATATTGTAATTCTCAAGATCAGTACAAAATCCGACCAGATGAGTTTTCTCCTTATAAGTTAACTCAGAGCCATCGGTGTAGTAGGTTTTGTCTACCATGTTCTGCACATTGTTTGAACAATCAAAATAAGCTGTCAATGAAAATAAGCTGTCAACTATTTTGAAATGAACAATATAAATTAGCTAATAACTATGTTTGAGAAACTCACATAGCGGTAGAATTGGAGGCGTATCAACAAGGACCCAAATGTCCATATTGTCTTGCTCGATGTCAGGATCACCAAGATCCATGGTGACAAGCATACCCTAATCAAAACCATACATCTTGCAAAATGCTTCCCAATTTTTGCAACCAAAATGGGTTACGCTCTCAGAATTATACAGATTTACTTCAAAATCTATATCATGATGGGTCCTTAGGTGAATTTTCTTTGTTTCCATACTTTCATGGTCTTCAAAACCAATCCTCTCCAAGACGTAGCGTCTTGCATGGCATGGGATAAGCTAGTCGAATTGTAAAAGATGAAAAGTACATGTTGAAATAGTTGAAGTCGTGCTTAATTACGAAAAAATAACACTTGTCGTCGTTGCGTACCGTTTCAACATCGAAGGTCTCCTCCAGCTTAATACTGAAGCGCCGATCTTCGTCCAGGTGAGGCCTGTCGCACAGACCTCGGTCGTCGTGGCACCAGTCGCACTCCCACGGGAGACTTTCGTCGTCCGAGTACGACATTTCCTATGTTCATAATTCAAATATTAAACGTATACAATTAAATATATGTACTAAAAAACCTAAGTTAGATCATTATTATTCATCACGGGTTGACTATCGGTTTGTCGAGTCTTTTCTTGAAAACTCTCAGCTCACGTGGTGTATACATTCGACCGTTGGTGATGGTCGCTCCTCCTTTCATCCCCGAGTGCATTACACCAAAATGTCTAGCACACGGGAAGGAAGGAGAAGCGACCCCCACGACTACAGTCGGGATTCTTCGTCCTCTCATATATATATATGGTGGAACTCTCCCTCACTGATTCCTCTCAGACATTTGCGACCGTCGGTGATGGTAGCTCTTTCCTTTCGTTCCCGAGTGCATTACACCAAATTGTCTAGCACACGGGAATGAAGGAGAAGCTACCCCCACGACAACAGTCGGGATTCTTCGTCCTCTCATATATGGTGGAGACTCAATAGACTTAAAGTCAATCCGAAATATCGTTTAATTATCTTTCTAAAACCCGAAATATGGAGTGAATAATAATTAATAATAAAGTTTTAAAAAGACAAAAATGAATTATAAGAAAAAAATAGAATAAAAACTAAATAATAGATAGAAAAAAATCGCTTAGGCCTCGGCCTTGGCCCGTCGGGTGCCTGTTGAACCGTTCCTAGCGTTACTTTTCTGTTTCTTTTTCGTTTTTTCCTGTTCCTCTTTTCCTTTTCTCTCATTTTTCCAATTTCTTTTTTACGTTTTCCTATTTTCTTTTTCTTTTTTATTGCCTTTCGTTTTCATTTTTCCTTTTTTCATGCTTACTTTATTTTCACCAATTTTTCAGAAAGTTGTTAACTTCTTTCAAAAAAGTTCAAAAATTGAAAAAAAACATATACTTCGAAATATCAAAAAAGTTTTAATTTTTTCTCACAAATTAAAAAACTTTCGGAAATTTAAAAATTGTTACCTTTTCCAAATTATTTTCGCCAATTTATTAAAGGTGTAAGGTTTGCAAAGAAAGAAACTACAAATGCAAAAAAAGTTTAGCGAATTTCACAAAATGTTTGTGTTTTCAAAATTTTGTTCATAATCTAAAAAATGACCATGTTTTCAATTTTGTTCCTATTCTCAAAATATATTCACGTTGTCAAAAAATTGTTTGTAATTCCAAACTATTTGTTGTTTTCAATTTTGTTTTTTTTTTCGCAAAAATAGTTTTTTAGATTCTCAAAAAAATTCGGGTTTTCACAAAATTTAAAAAGTGTTCCAGCTTTTGAAAACAATTTATAAGTTATTTTAAAAAATTTGTTCTCAGAGTCGCTAGCGCCACTAATTCTTATAAATTTGCATAGGTCATTAGTCACTTGGACTTGCTAGCACCACCTGCTTTATTCTCCCTATAACATGTGTGTGCTCTGCGGTTTGATTCATGTGAGGTCTAGGGTTTGATTCCCGGGCATACTTTTTTTTATTACGTTTACTTTGCCCCAAAGAGGTGTTCTTGCACAGCGTTGCCTATGGGTCGTCTCATATGTACAGGCTGCGTACCGGCGGGGGCATGGAGAGTTCTCCTCATTGATGTGTTTAGGGGGGGGGGGGGGGGGTTGTGCCGAAGCAGAACCTAGGTAGCTCTTGGTTGATGAATCAAGAAGATGCTTACCTATTCATTTGTTCAAAACTGCCTGCGTGGATCGGTGGTATTGTAACTCCTGTCCGACGAACATCAAATTGCTCGAGCTGCTGTTGGAGGAGGAAGCATCGGTCAGGCCTCCACAGGAGGGCCTATGGCGGCTAGAGTCGTGTGTGATATGCCCCTAGGTTAATTTTGTGGGATTGATTTGCGGCTAGGTTGATCGCTCATGTCAATGTGTGCGGGCCCACGCGAGGGAAATGGAAATTCCACTAATCCAGGGAATCACTGATTTACTTACCCGCTACTACACCTACACGTACATGCATGTTGCATCTAAATTAGTGCAGGATCATGTTTCACGGGCCAGACCAGGAGACAACATACACTGTCCTTGTGGGATTCCATGGACATGTTGGTGGCATACCGGCATCTTACTCGGGCATTGCGGTGCGGAACGATTACCGCCAAGTCCACCACCGGCGATATCATGGGCAAGGGTTTAGGCTACAACCCCTTTTTTACAGGATCTGAGGACGATTGTGGCATGCAGCCACAATACAAAGCGAGGTTTAGTACATGTACATGTACAAAGCGATTGTGGATGCGAAGATAAGGTACAAATGGCAGGCATATGTGTTTGATCCCATCTGCGCAAACCAACAACTTTCCTTTGTAACCACATACATGTACTGTTCACTCCGGTGCCCTGTCAGGGTAAACTGAAGCACAGGGTACGATGGGCGATGTACGAATCCTGTCTCGGCGCATGGTACGGCCGGAGCCAACATCCTTGCGGCCGCTGGAGCCGGAGACCATCCACCTGACTCCATGGGATCTCAAGAATATCACCGTGGAGCACATCCAGAAGGGCATCCTCCTGCCCAAGCCTCCCACCACCGGAGGACACGTCGACGTCGAGCGTCTCGCTTCTTCCTTTGCGGGCGCCATTGGCCGCTTCTACCCTTATGCCGGACGCCTCGTCGTCGCCGTCGCGCCTCAGAGCCAGAGCCTCATCATTTCGCTCCGCTGCAGCGGCGAGGGCGCCGAGTTCATCCACGCCATGGCACCGGCCGTCACCATCGCCGACGTCACCGCCTCGCCCGTCGTTCCGCGGGTGGTCTCGTCCTTCTTCCCACTCGACAGGCTACTCGGTGTGGACGCCGCTGCGGGCTCGCGCCCGGTCCTGGCGGCGCAGGTCACGGAGCTCGCCGACGGCGTCTTCATCGCCGTGTCGATGAACCACGGCATCGCCGACGGGACAACATTCTGGCAGTTGTTCAACACCTGGTCGGAGCTAAGCCGTGCCGGCGCCGGCGACAATGTCATAAACTCCATGCCGTTGCCGGTCTTCGACAGGAGTTTCCTTGGCAGCTGCTGCGCCGTGCCCATCCCTCTACCCTTCGGGAAACTGGGTGACGTCGTCGGCCAGCGTGTACACTTGTTCCCGCCGGTGCAAGAATGCTTCATCCATTTCTCTGCAGCGAGCGTAAAGGAGCTCAAGGCGAAGGCGAACGCTGAGATGTCCGGCTCCGGCACCGGTAGCACCATCTCCTCGCTGCAGGCCCTCCTCGCGCACCTGTGGCGCGCCGTTTGCCGAGCCCGGCAGCTCTCGCCGGACCAGGAAACAGCGTACATTGTGCTAGTGGGATTCCGTGGACGCGTTGGTGGCATACCGGCATCTTACGCGGGCAATGCTGTGGGGAACGCCACTGCCAAGTCCACCGCCGGCGACATCGTGGGCAAGGGCCTGGGCTGGGCGGCATGGCTCCTGAACCGTGCCGTGGCGTCGTGCGACGAAGCCAGCACTAGGGACAAGCTCGCGTCCTGGCCCCAGGAGCCTAGCTTCAATTGCCTGCCCGGGTTCGTGGCCGCCGTTCCCACGGGAACGTTCACAGGGAGCTCGCCCAGGTTCGACGTGTACGGGAACGACTTCGGGTGGGGCGCGCCGGTTGCCGTCCGGAGCGGCTCGGGGAACAAGGTGGATGGGAAGGTGACTGTGTATGCAGGCCGAGCCGGCGGAGGGAGCATGGCGCTGGAGGTGTGCCTCGCTCCAGAGGCGCTCGCTAGGCTCGTTGCCGATGGGGAGTTCATGAGCGCCACCAGTACCGTTGAATAATGACCGACCGAGTCTCTCTTTTGCAGCAAAAAATTAACAGTACTAGTCGGATCACTCATCTTCGATGACTACTGCTATCAACGAGGTTGAACCGAGAACAATTTAATACACAATTTGGTTTATTAGGCCGACTAGACTAGATTTCTAGATGGTTCTATGTTCTAGCAAGCAAGCAACCATAGTACAAAGCCAAGTTCACTGGTCTTGCAGGTCAGCTGCATGTGGGAAGATCGTCCAGGTACCAATGTGACGCTGATATGCATCAAAACCGGTCGGAGCGGGCGGTTACTCATCATACTTTATGGTTGCTACTGTGAACCCATTGGGGGATTGCAAGTGATCCTCGGATTTCTGATGCCTCTCAAACCTACCAGAGTTTAGCTGCTAGAAAATTGCCTTCACTCAACCTGTTTGTTTTCTCTTCCATTCCTTCCTCTAGTCTGACTATTCAGTGAACTAGTAGCCAACGCCATGTTTGCTGTATGCTATCTTTTATAGCTTGGTTTGGGTAATATGTCGCGTGTACAACAATGTGTGTTATTTCTATGTCGTGGTCATGGACAGGGAGCCAAGGAGCATGTTGCTCGTCTGAGAAAGATAAATACACATGGCACCGTTTAAGAGTAGTTGGTAGTAATAGTTACTTTGAGAATGTAACATGCCCACATTCGTCCATATCTCTTAGGGTGTGATGTGCTTCCCATGCCTTGTTGGGTCGTCGTGAAGTCGGAGCTACCGTGAAGGGGCCTTGTTGGTGATCATGACATGAGATGGATGGCCTGGTGCTGGGCCTGATTGGCGTGAGCTCTGCTTTTTTCTCCTACAATGTTCATCACTAGAGTCAGAGTTGTCTCGTCGCTAACATGGGTGGCCGACTGCTTGGCATGGATCGGCATGGGTTGCAGCATCTGTTGCAGCGATAGCTTCGTCGGTTGTTGTCTAGGGTGAAGTCAGGAGTGGTTGGCTCATGGAGGAGTGATGATGATGGCGCAAAATGGCAACCTCGACGATTGTCTTCTTTGCTTGATGGTGGGTGTGGGCTTCATGTGGGTAGCCAGGTTGGCTTGTGTGGCTTGGTTTGTGGGCATTTGCGATGGTTTTCGCATGTTTTTCCGTTTGTTAACCGCGCAATTCACTTCTTCTTTATTAATGAGATGAGGCAAAGATTTTACCTCCATTTCAAAAATAAGACAATGCGTGGATGCACAACAAAGCATGAGCACATTTTATCTGGTTATAATTCTGCTTTTTTTTTATCAAGGCTACAATCCAACGGGAGATAATTTATCATGAGTTGCTGCCCTTATCATTTCAGCTTCGTCGTTACCTTACATTTGCTTGGTTGAAGTTAAAGCGTATCACAACTTAATTTGCTGCACGGGAGGAGGGTTGGCCAGAAGTAGGCGAGGCAAAAATTAAAGTAGGCTCCATCTCTGTTACATCTGTTTAGGAAACTAAATTTCGCCCCTTAACTCATTTCTATTTCACTTGAGTATGAGAAATGATACAACTTTATTTCCGTTGCTGCCATGCATCTTGCTTACTGTGAGCTGAATCTGTACATCAGCTGAATTTTAGTTTTGTGGTCAATTGATTTTCTGACCCTTGGATTGTGCTTTAAGATTTGTGTAGCTTTTCTTTTTTCTGCCAAATTTTGCTGGTGGTATTGGGCTGTTTGGATTTGATTGACACCTATTTTGGGTCAGTCGATTTCCTTCTTGGCTGGATTTTGGTGTGTGTATGCTTTTTTTAATGTGTTTACTTTGTTTTCTGCATGTGTATGCTTTTATTTTTTTATTTTTCTGTTGAGCTTTTTTCTTCTGTACGTGTATTTTTGGATGTTGAGTGCGTGAAAATGTATACATGCAAGTACTACATGGACAAATTACACCAGAGTACAGAAACTTCAATCTTATATATTTATTTTACATATTATAAAAACATGCATTTTTTGTGCAAATTGTGTGGAATTTTTTACATTTTCTTTATTCTTTAAGGGTAATACCAATGCTAATTTTTTTGCTAATTAAATACATTTTCTATTATTATGTGTATGTATGCATGAAAGTGCAATACAATATGTGTGTAAATTGTACTAGACTGCTAAAGTTGCATTATTATATGTTTATTCGCCGCATATTCGTCCATATCTCTTAGGGTGTGATGTGCTTCCCATGCCTTGTTGGGTTGTCGTGAAGTCGGAGCTACCGTGAAGGGGCCTTGTTGGTGATCATGACATGAGATGGATGGCCTGGTGCTGCGCCTGATTGGCGTGAGCTCTGCTTTTTTCTCCTACAATGTTCATCACTAGAGTCAGAGTTGTCTCGTCGCTAACATGGGTGGCCGACTGTTTAGCATGGATCGACATGAATTCCAGCATCTGTCGCAGCGATAGCTTCGTCCGTTGTCGTCCAGGGTGAAGTCAGGAGTCGCTGGCTCATGAAGGAGTGATGACGATGGCGTTGAATGGCAACATCGACGATTGTATTCTTTGCTCGATGGTGTGTGTGGGCTTCATGTCGGTCGTCAGGTTGCCCTGGTTTGTGAGTATTTGTGATCGTTTTCGCCTGTTTTTCCGTTTGTTAACCGGGCAATTTTCTTCTTCTTTATTAATGAGATGAGACAAAGATTTTGCCTTCATTTAAAAAATAAGACAATGCGGGATGTACACCATAGCAGGAGCACATTTTATCTGGTTATAATTCTGCTTTTTTTTTATCAAGGCTATAATCCAATGGGAGATAATTTATTATGAGTTGCTTCCCTTATCATTTCAACTTCATCGTCACCTTACTTTTGATTGGTTGAAGTTAAAGCTCATGACAACTTAATTTGCTGCACATGTCTAAAAAAAAAACTTAATTTGCTGCACGGGAGGAGGGTCGGCCAGAAGTAGGTGAGGCAAAAAAGTAGGCTCCGATCTGTTACATCTGTTTAGGAAACTAAATTTCGCCCCTTTACTCATTTCTATTTCACCTGTGTATGACAAGTGACAGAACTTTATTTCCATTGCTGCCATCTTGCTTACTGTGAGCTAAATCTGTACAATCAGTCGATCATTAACTGTAATGTGTGGACGATGGCCTGATAGAGTGTTCTCAATAATGCATGGTTAAGTAGCCCTTTTCATAACCCGAGGTGGTCACCTTCATCTAATAACTGCATGTCTTGTACAGCTCATCCTATGCTCGCGGAAACTACTGATTGAACAATTTTGTTATGCAATAGGTAATTCGGTGGCGTCTGTTTGTACGCAGTGTCATGTGTATTCCCTATCAGATTGAGTCACCACCAATGTGTCGTCCAGCGTATTGAGTCCCGTAGTGTCGGACGTCGTCGGCCAGCGTATACATGTATTCCCGCAGGTGCAGGAATGCTTCCTCCATTTCTCCGCCGCGAGTGTGAAGGAGGTCAAGGCGAAGGAGAACGCCGAGATGTCTATCTTCGACACCACTACCACCACCATCTACTCACTGCAGCCTGCAGGCCCTACTCACGCACCTGTATGGCGCGCCCGCGCCATGTGCTGAGCCCGGCGGTTCACGACGGACCAAGACTCAAGGAGACGGCGTACATTGTCGTTGTGGTTTTCCATGGTAGCGCTGGTGGGAACCTCAGCGCCAGGTTCACCGCCGATAAGGCGATAATATCGTGGGCTCGTGGCGTCATGGCTCCTGAACCGAGCCCTGGCGTCATGCGACGAAGTTAGCACTAGGAACAACCTCGCGTCCTGGGCCCATAAGCCTTTCTTCAATAGCCGGCCCGCATTCGTGGCCGCCGTTCCCACGGGACGTTCAAAAGGAGCTCGCCGTGGTTCGATGTGTATGAAAACGACTTCGGTGTTGGAATTAACCACGTGTCTTAGTCCGATTTGGATAGGAACTAATCATCCTACATGACTCGTATAGGATAGGCTAGCTTGGCTACTATTATATACGTGTAACCTACCCCTATAACGTAACCCAGATCAAAGTAATAAGAAATTAGAAGCGACATGCTCCTGTAGCTACGTCCCGTGTTCACGTATCGTGCTACTCCAGATTGATCAAACCCGTGGCTAGTCAAGTCGCCTCGTGCAATAGCTAGCTTGACCGATCCCGGCGGAATACACCCAGCTGCTTACGTATTGCTTGTGTACGCGAGTCTTCCGACCGGCCGGAAAGTAATCTGTCGTGGTAGCTTGTACGCGCGCATGGTCAGAAAGTACTCGACGGTTGCATCGTCAAGGTCGGGCTTGTGCCAACAATTGGTATCAAAGCTTTGGTGTATTTGCGTGATTTTCGGAAACGTATCATGTCAAACACGGGCAAGGAGATCGTGACGGCAGAAGCGGGAGCGCCGATGCCGATGGTGGGGGTGTCGCAATTCCCCCGGCTGGATCGGGAGGACTACGCGCTATGGGCGATGAACATGAGGGTCGCGATGGAGGGAGCCGAGCTCTGGGAAGCCGTCGACCCCGGCGGCGCCGAGTACGCGAAGGGCGCGGTGAAGTATGGGACGGATCGTCGGGCGTTAACGGCGATCTACTCCGCCATGCCGAAGGATGTGTTGCAACACCTCGTCGGAAAGAACTCAACGAAGGAGGCATGGGAGACCATCAAGATCCTGCACCAGGGTCATGACCGTGTCAAGGAAGCACACCTTCAGTCCCTGATGAGAAGCTACGAGTGCCTGAAGATGGATGAAAGTGAGACGGTTGATCAGTTTGCCGCCCGTCTCAAGACCCTCGTCAACGGCATACGCAGCTATGGTTCAACCCTAGAAGATGTTGCGATCGTCCGACGATTTTTGCGCGCCGTGGCGGCACGCTACATCCAGATCGTCACGTCGATCGAGCATTGTCTCGACCTGAAAACTCTCACGGTTGAGGATCTCGTTGGAAGGTTCAAAGCCCACGACGAGAGAATTCGTCTCAGCTTCGGTGACGCGGAGGTGAGTGAGCACCTGATGCTGACAAAGGCGCATTGAATCGCTATGTTGAAAGAAAAGCAAGGCGGATCCAAGAGTAGTGGCAAGAAAAAGGGGAAGGGGAAGCAGCGCTCGACGAGAAAGAATTTCGCCGAATCGGATGACGAGGATGCGCCTGCACCACCAAGGAGGAAGTTTGACATCAGAAAAGTGAGGTATCATAAGTGTGGCCTCCTCGGTGACTTCAAGGCTGATTGCAAGGAAGCACCGAAGCAACGGGCGCTCATGGCTGAGGAAGGAGACGACAGGGATATGATGCCGATGTGCGAGCTAGTGGACGAGGTGAATCTAGATGATCACGATCAGCTGGAGACAGGTCCGGTGAGTGCATCCGTGTTGATGACACCAGGCGATGTTATGGCGGCAAAAGACCATGACACAAGGCGTGATGGTGTGGTCATGCCAGTAAAACCAGGCGAATTCGTGGCGCCAGAAGACCATGACGCAAGACGTGACAGTGTAATCACGGTAGAACCATGCAAAGACGTGGCGCCAGAAGTCCACGACTCCAAACGCGATGGTGTGGTTGCAAGAGAAGTAGGCAAAGGTGTGGCGCTATAAGTCCACGACATACAGTGTCTCGGTGTGGTCGTACCTGAGACGAACCAAGACACGCCGCGAGTTGCAGTCGGACCAGACACTCACAATGCCACAACGAGTTACGCGGACATCACCCGTCGTTGTGCATCCAACGTGGCCAGTCCAGGTGCCAGTGGCGTTGTGCGCACCGCATCGAGCAGCACTAGCGGTGCGGCAGGACAAGTTCAAGCGAGCAGCAGCTCGTTTGAAAGTACTCCCTCCGTTTCCCAATACATGTCTTCCATTTATCAAAATATAGATGTATCTAGACATGTTTTAATATATAGGTATATTCATTTTTGGACAAATGGAAGTCAAGTATTTTGGAACGGAGGGAGTAGTTAACTACCACATGGTGGCCAATCATGAAGACAAGGGCTGCTAATCCCAGAAAATTTGACCGTACATTGATTCTCTTGGATTTGAGAAAGCCCCACTCGAGCATACAATGTATAAGCGAGGTAAAGGCAATGATAGTCTGTTAGTGGGCATCTATGTGGATGATCTGATGATATCTGGAGCAGACAAAGAGGTGATTGCAAACTTCAAGCTACAAATGAAGGAGCTATTCAAGATGACTCATCTAGAGCTCTTGAGTTACTACCTTGGGATCGAGGTACATTAAAAGTCGGAGGAGATCACAATATGCCAGGAGGCATATGCAAAGAAGGTACTTGAAAGCTGTTGCATGAAAGATTGTAATCAAAGTCATGTTCCGATGAAGCCTCGTCTCATACTAAGCAAGAAGAGTGACGCACCCACGGTTGATGCAATGGAGTATAGAACTGTGGTCCCAAAGCTAAGGTATCTCACGAATACAAAACCGGACTTGGCCTATTCTGTTGGCATAGTGAGTCGCTTCATGGAAGCACCCACGATTGAACATTGGGCAGCTGTGGAAAATACACTCAGGTACGTCAAAGGGACAACAAACTTCGGTTGTGTCTATATGAGAGAGAACAAGGAGATGGTGGAGCTACTTGGTTATAGTGATAGCGACATGGCAGGAGATGTGGACGACCGTAAAAGTAACTCGGGCGTGACATATTTTCTGGGAGAAAGCATGGTGAGTTGGCTATCACAAAAGCAGGAAGTGGTCGCATTATCATCTCGTGAAGCAGAGTATATTGCTGCCGCAACCGCGGTGTGTCAAGGCGTGTGCCTAGGAAGGCTTCTCGGTGACCTCACAGGTACGGAACCGGAACGAGTGATGCTCAACATTGATGGCGAGTCTACAATCTCTCTATGGAAGAATCCAGTGCATCATGGTAGATGCAAGCACGCCGATACAAGGTACCGTTACATAAGGGAATGTGTGGAAGAAAGCAAGATCAACATCAACTAGGTTTGCACCGACGACCAGCTTGCAGATATCCTAACCAAATTCTTGGGGACGACGGAAGTTCGTGAAGATGCGGTGAAGGATCGGTGTCCAAGCTGTCAAGTGAGGACATCGTGTTTAGGGGGATGATTGTTGGAATTAACCACGTGTCTTAGTCCTGTTTGGATATGAACTAATCATCGTACAGGACTCGTATAGGATAGGCTAGCTTGGCTACTATTTATATGCGTGTAACCTTCCCCTGTAACGTAACCCAGATCAAAGTAATAAGAAAACAGGAGCGACATGCTCCTGTAGCTATAATCCGGCGTCCCGTGTTCACGTATCATGCTACTCCAGATTAATCAAACCCATTGCTAGTCAAGTCACCTCGTGCAATAGCTAGCTTGACCGATCCCAGCGGAATACATCCAGCTGCTTACGTACTGCTTGTGTATGCCTGTCTTCCGACCGTTCGAAAAGTAATCGGCCGTGGTAGCTTGTACGCGCGCATCGTCGGAAAGTACTGACGGTTGCGTCGTCAAGGTCGGGCTTATGCCAACAATTGGTATCAGAGCTTTGCTGTATTGGCGTGATTTTCGGAAAGCAATCGAAGTATCATGTCGAACACGGGCAAGGAAATCGTAACGGCAGAAGCGGGAGCGCCGATGCCGACGGTGGGGGTGTCGCAATTCCCCCGGCTGGATCGAGAGTACTACACGCTATGGGCGATGAACATGGAGGTCGTGATGGAGGGAGCCGTCGACCCCGGCGGCGCCGAGTACGTGAAGGGTGCAGTGAAGTATCGGACAGATTGTCGGGCGTTAACGACAATCTACTCCGCCATGCCGAAGGATGTGCTGCAACACCTCGTCGGAAAGAACTTGGTGAAGGAGGCATGGGAGACCATCAAGATCCTGCTACATCCAGATCGTTACGTCGATCGAGCATTGTCTCGACCTGAAAACTCTCATGGTTGAGGATCTCGTTGGAAGGTTCAAAGCCCACGACGAGAGAATTCGTCTTAGCTTCGGCGATGCGGAGGTGAGTGAGCACCTGATGCTGACAAAGGCGCAATGGACCGCTCTATCGAAACAAAAGCAAGGCGGATCCAAGAGCAGTGGCAAGAAGAAGGGGAAGGGGAAGCAGCGCTCGACGAGAAAGAATTTCGCCGACTCGGAGGACGAGGATGCGACTGCACCACCAAGGAGGAAGTTTGACATCAGAAAAGTGAGGTATCATAAGTGTGGCCTCCTCGGTGACTTCAAGGCTGATTGCGAGGAAGCACCGAAGCAACGGGCGCTCATGGCTGAGGAAGGAGACGACAGGGATATGATGCTGATGTGCGAGCTAGTGGACAAGGTGGATCTAGATGATCACGATCAGCTGGAGACAGGTCCGGTGAGTGCATCTGTGTCGATGGAACCAGTCGATTTTGTGGCGCCAGAAGATCATGACACAAGGCATGATGGTGTGGTCATGCTAGTAAAACCAGCCGAATTCGTGGCGCCAGAAGACCATGATGCAAGGCGTGACGGTCTAATCACGGTAGAACCAGGCGAACACGTGGCGCCAGAAGTCCACGACTCAAGACGCGATGGTGTGGTCGCACAAGAAGTAGGCAAAGGTGTGGCGCTAGAAGTCCACGACATACACTGTCTCGTTAAGGTCGTACCTGAGACGAACCAAGACACGCGGCGAGTTGCAGTCGGACCAGATGCTCATAGTGCCATGACGAGTTACGAGGACATCACCCATCGTTGTGCATCCAACGTGGCCAGTCCAGGTGCTAGTGGCGTTGTGCGCACCACGGCGAGCAGCACTAGCGGTGCGGCAAGACAAGTTCAAGCAAGCAACAGCTCGTTTGAAAGTAGTCAACTACCACGTGGTGGCCAATAATGGAGAGAAGGGCAGCTAATCCCAGAAAATTTGGATGGTGCACTTGATTCAGAAAAGAGTGCAGATGGGAGTTCACCATCACGTGGTGGACTAGTGGATGATGACGGTCTAGAAAAAGGTGTTGGGCCGAAACGCCCAGGAAGCGGACCGACAGGTTCAAAAACGCCAGTGATGGCCCCCAAGTATAGGGGATCTATCGTAGTTCTTTCGATAAGTAAGAGTGTCGAATTCAACGAGGAGCAGAAGGAAATGATAAGCGGTTTTCAGCAAGGTATTCTCTGCAAGCACTGAAATTATAGATAACAGATAGTTTTGTGATAGGATAATTTGTAACGAGCAACAAGTAAAAAAAGTAAATAAAGTGCAGCAAGGTGGCCCAATCCTTTTTTAAGCAAAGGACAAGCCTGGACAAACTCTTATATAGAGAAAAGCGCTCCCGAGGACACATGGGAATTATCGTCAGGCTAGTTTTCATCACGTTCATATGATTCGCGTTCGGTACTTTGATAATTTGATATGTGGGTGGACCGGTGCTTGGGTGCTATCCTTGCTTGGACAAGCATCCCACTTATGATTAACCTCTATTGCAAGCATCTGCAACTACAACAAAAGTATTAAGGTAAACCTAACCATAGCATGAAACATATGGATCCAAATCAGCCCCTTACGAAGCAACGCATAAACTAGGGTTTAAGCTTCTGTCACTCTAGCAACCCATCATCTACTTATTACTTCCCAATGCCTTCCTCTAGGCCCAAATAATGGTGAAGTGTCATGTAGTCGACATTCACATAACACCACTAGAGGATAGACAACATACATCTCATCAAAATATCAAACGAATACCAAATTCACATGACTACTAATAGCAAGACTTCTCCCATGTCCTCAGGAACAAACGTAACTACTCACAAAGCATATTCATGTTTATAATCAGAGGAGTATTAATATGCATATAGGATCTGAACATATGATCTTCCACCAAATAAACCAACTAGCATCAACTACAAGGAGTAATCAACACTACTAGCAACCTACAAGTACCAATCCCAGACTTAGAGACAAGAATTGGATACAAGAGATGAACTAGGGTTTGAGAGGAGATGGTGCTGGTGAAGATGTTGATGGAGATTGCCCTGTCCCGATGAGAGGAGCGTTGGTGATGACGATGGCGATGATTTCCCCCTCCCGGAGGGAAGTGTCCCCGGCAGAACAGCTCTGCCGGAGCCCTAGATTGGTTCCGCCTCGTGGCGGCGGAGTCTCGTCCCGAAAGCTTGCTTATGATTTTTCTTCGGACAAAAGACTTCATATAGCAGAAGATGGGCACCGGAGGGCCAACAGGGGGCCCACGAGGCAGGGGGCGCGCCCAGGGGGTAGGGCGCGCCCCCACCCTCGTGGACAGGTGGAGGCCCCCTCTGATGTGGATTCTTCTTCCAGTATTTTTTATTATTTCCAAAAATAACTTTCGTGGAGTTTCAGGACTTTTGGAGTTGTGCAGAATAGGTCTCTAATATTTGCTCCTTTTCTAGCCCAGAATTCCAACTGCCGGCATTCTCCCTGCTTATGTAAACCTTGTAAAATAAGAGAGAATAGGCATAAGTATTGTGACATAATGTGTAATAACAGCCCATAATGCAATAAATATCAATATACAAGCATGATGCAAAATGGACGTATTAGCCAGCAACCGGAGGTTTGGCAACTCCAGAAGACGCGGCGTCGTCCTCAATAGCACATGAGACGACGGAGCAGCCACATACACCAGTATGCATGCGACGCGTGTTGGAACCCTCTTCAAAGGAAGCGCTTCGAATAAATTCGGTGAAGATGAAGAGTAAAAGGCAACGACGTTTGCACATCGAGGAGGCGGAAAATTTTGAAGGCACAAATACAGAAGAGTGTTGGCGTCGTGCTATGGATGAAGAGTTGGGTCTGATCCGAGACAATGATACATGGGAGCTCTTGGATCTTCCCAACGGACATAATGCCATAAAGCAACCACCGGGGTACATCCAAGAAGGAGAGGAACACAAGATGTTGAAGCTATACAAGGCGTTGTACGGGCTACGGCAAGCTCCTCGGGCATGGAACATCAAACTTGACCGTACATTGATTTCTCTTGGATTTGAGAAAGCCCCACTCGAGCATACAATGTATAAGCGATGTAAAGGCAATGATCGTCTGTTAGTGGGCATCTATGTGGATGATCTGATGATAATTGGAGCAGACAACGAGGTGATTGCAAACTTCAAGCTACAAATGAAGGAGCTATTCAAGATGACTGATCTAGGGCTCTTGAGTTACTACCTTGGGATCAAGGTACATCAAAAGCCGGAGAAGATCACAATATGCCAGGAGACATATGCAAAGAAGGCACTTGAAAGCTGTTGCATGAAAGATTGCAATCAAAGTCATGTTCCGATGAAGCCTCGTCTCATACTAAGCAAGAAGAGTGGTCCCAAAGCTGAGGTATCTCACGAATACAATATCGGACTTGGCCTATTCCGTTGGCATAGTGAGTCGCTTCGTGGAAGCACCCATGACTGAACATTGGGCAGCTGTGGAAAAGATACTCAGGTACATCAAAGGGACAACAAACTTTGGTTGTGTCTGATACGTCTACAACGTATCTATAATTTTTGATTGCTCCATTCTATATTATCTTCTGTTTTGGACATTATTGGGCTTTATTATTCACCTTTATATTATTTTTGAGACTAACCTATTAACCGGAGGCCCAGCCCAGAATAGCTGTTTTTTTGCCTATTTCAGAGTTTCGTGGAAAAAGAATATCAAATGGAGTCTAAACGGAATGAAACCTTCGAGAACGTGATTTTTGGAACGAACATGATCCAGGAGACTTGGACCCTACGTCAAGGAAGCTTCCAGGAGGCCACGAGGTAGGGGGGCGCGCCTACCCCCTGGGCGCGCCCTCCACCCTCGTGGGCCCCACGTTGCTCCACCGACGTACTCCTTCCTCCTATATATACCTACGTACCCCCAAATGATCAGATACGGAGCCAAAAACCTAATTCCACCGCCGCAACCTTCTGTACCCACGAGATCCCATCTTGGGGCCTGTTCCGGAGCTCCGTCGGAGGGGGCATCGATCACGGAGGGCTTCTACATCAACACCATAGCCTCTCCAATGAAGTGTGAGTAGTTTACCTCACACCTTCGGGTCCATAGTTATTAGCTAGATGGCTTCTTCTCTCTTTTTGGATCTTCAATACAATATTCTCCTGGAGATTAAGCTTGAGCAGGGACTAGTAACCGTCTTAGACTCGAGACGAAAAGATCCCGAGACCTATGCGGACATGACTAAAATTCTCAACAAGTAAGTTCAATCGATCATTATCGCACCATATCGGCAATTTTTTGTTCATTTCCTGATATCTCAAGTAATAATTATTTTCTTTGTCTTGCAGGGTTTGGAAAATGTTCACCGCAGAAGCTCCGGGACTGCCGAAGGAGCTGCGATATACATACCCGAAAGTAAGTACTACTAGCTAGCTAGTTGCGCGCATCTCCCATTGATTCTAGCTACTTTCATCAATGCCATTTATAATGCTTCATTATCAGTTTGATTGACCTCTATTTCTCGTAAAGTGCTTGTGGCAGGAACAAGGGAATGATTACTGTGGATACTACGTGTGCGAGTTCATCTACAACGCGACTTGCAAATATAAGCGGGGATACTCTAAAAGACAATATGAAGTGCGTAAGCAATAATATTCACAATTTCATTTTATTACACCATCATTTCTGTTGAGTTTCATTCATATATATGTATTAACCCCCTTCTTCAAATTAGACGTGGCAGATGCGGAATGAACTCCTACCACAATATCGCATGAAAGCAATTCAAGAGGAATTGGCGGGATTCTTTCTTGACCACGTCATCAATAAAGCCGGAGAATACCATGTGGAACTTGAGTTCAAATGCTAGGGGATTATAAGAGATCTTACATATTGTATATGTATGTAGCCAGTAGCGTGTTCGACCAATCTCTCGAAGAAGGAGAGGTCGATCACTTCTCTCGGTATGCATGACGAACTTCTGTACTTAATGGTTTCCTTCATTTTCTTACTAGCTAGCGTGTCGAGGGCCTCCCTATACGTATAGTACGTAGCGTCGACTAAGCACGAAGATAAGAGAGGACACTTCTCTTTATTAATTAATTAGCTACCTAACAAAGTATATGAAACACCTTAATTAACCATACAAAACACCCAAATCCACCCCCTTTCAGAAAAAAACGAAAACCCTAGCCCCTGAACAGCTGACGCGTGGATGCCTATTGGTCCCGGTTGGTGCCATCAACCGGGACTAAAGGGCCTCCTGCCTGGGCTCGCAGCACCGGCCACGTGGAGGCCCATCTGTCCCGGTTCGTGTAAGAACCGGGACTAAAGGCCTAGGCATTAGTAACAACCCTTTAGTCCCGGTTCCCCAACCGGGACAGATGGGCCTTATGAACCGGGACAGTTGACCCTTTTTCTACTAGTGTGTCTTAGTCTGGTTTGGACAGGAACTAATCATCGTACATGACTAGTATAGGATAGGCTACCTTGGCTACTATTTATATACGTGTAACCTACCCCTGTAACGTAACCCAGATCAAAGTAATAAGAAAACAGGAGCGACACGCTACTGTAGCTATAATCCGGCGTCCCGTGTTCACGTATCGTGCTACTCCAGATTGATCAAACCCATGGTTAGTCAAGTCGCCTCGTGCAATAGCTAGCTTGACCGGTCCCCGCCGAATACATCCAGCTGCTTACGTACTGCTTGTGTACGCAAGTCTTCCGACCGGCCGGAAAGTAATCGGTCGTGGTAGCTTGTACGCGTGCATTGTCAGAAAGTACTCGACGGCTGCATCGTCAAGGTCGGGCTTGTGCCAACAATTGGTATAAGAGCTTTGGTGTATTTGCGTGATTTTCGGAAACGTATCATGTCAAACACGGGTAAGGAGATCGTGACGGCAGAAGCGGGAGCGCCGATGCCGATGGTGGGGGTGTCGCAATTCCCCCGGCTGGATCGGGAGGACTACGCGCTATGGGCGATGAACATGGGGGTCGCGATGGAGGGAGCCGAGCTCTTGGAAGCCGTCGACCCCGGCGGCGCCGAGTACGCGAAGGGCGCGGTGAAGTATGGGACATATCGTCATGCGTTAACGGCGATCTACTCCGCCATGCCGAAGGATGTGCTGCAACACCTCGTCGGAAAGAACTCGGCGAAGGAGGCATGGGAGACCATCAAGATCCTGCACCAGGGTCATGACCGTGTCAAGGAAGCACACCTTCAGTCCCTGATGAGAAGCTACGAGTGCCTGAAGATGGATGAAAGTGAGACGGTTGATCAGTTTGCCGCCCGTCTCAAGACCCTCGTCAACGGCATACGCAGCTATGGTTCAACCCTAGAAGATGTTGCGATCGTCCGATGATTTTTGTGCGCCGTGGCGGCATGCTACATCCAGATCGTCACGTCGATCGAGCATTGTCTTGACCTGAAAACTCTCACGGTTGAGGATCTCGTTGGAAGGTTCAAAGCCCACGACGAGAGAATTCGTCTCAGCTTCGGCGACGCGGAGGTGAGTGAGCACCTGATGCTGACAAAGGCGCAATGAATCGCTATGTTGAAAGAAAAGCAAGGCGGATCCAAGAGCAGTGGCAAGAAAAAGGGGAAGGGGAAGTAGCGCTCGACGAGAAAGAATTTCGCCGAATTGGATGACGAGGATGCGCCTGCACCACCAAGGAGGAAGTTTGACATCAGAAAAGTGAGGTATCATAAGTGTGGCCTCCTCGGTGACTTCAAGGCTGATTGCAAGGAAGCACCGAAGCAACGGGCGCTCATGGCTGAGGAAGGAGACGACAGGGATATGATGCCAATGTGCGAGCTAGTGGACGAGGTGAATCTAGATGATCACGATCAGCTGGAGACAGGTCCGGTGAGTGCATCCGTGTTGATGGAACCAGGCGATGTTATGGCGGCAAAAGACCATGACACAAGGCGTGATGGTGTGGTCATGCCAGTAAAACCAGGCGAATTCGTGGCGCCAGAAGACCATGACGCAAGGCGTGACAGTGTAATCACGGTAGAACCAGGCAAAGACGTGGCGCCAGAAGTCCACGACTCTAAACGCGATGGTGTGGTTGCAAGAGAAGTGGGCAAAGGTGTGGCGCTAGAAGTCCACGACATACAGTGTCTCGGTGTGGTCGTACCTGAGACGAACGAAGACACGCGGCGCGTTGCAGTTGGACCAGACACTCACAATGCCACGACGAGTTACGTGGACATCACCCGTCGCTGTGCATCCAACATGGCCAGTCCAGGTGCCAGTGGCGTTGTGCGCACCGCATCGAGCAGCACTAGCGGTGCGGCAGGACAGGTTCAAGCGAGCAGCAGCTCGTTTGAAAGTACTCCCTCCATTTCCCAATACATGTCTTCCATTTATCAAAATATAGATGTATCTAGACATGTTTTAACATATAGGTACATTCATTTTTGGACAAATGGAAGTCAAGTATTTTAAAACGGAGGGAGTAGTCAACTACCACGTGGTGACCAATCATGAAGACAAGGGCTGCTAATCCCAGAAAATTTCCATGGTGCACTTGATTCAGAAAAGAGTGCAGATGGGAGTTCACCATCACGTGGTGGACTAGTGGATGATGACAGTCCAGAAAAAGGTGATGGGCCGAAACGCCCAGGAAGCGAACCGACAGGTCCAAAAACGCCAGCAACCGGAGGTTTGGCAACTCCCGAAGACGCGGCGTCGTCCTCAATAGCACATGAGACGACGGAGCAGCCACATACACCAGTATGCATGCGACGCGTGTTGGAACCCTCTTCAAAGGAAGCGCTTCGAATAAATTCGGTGAAGATGAAGAGTAAAAGGCAACGACGTTTGCACATCGAGGAGCCGGAAAATTTTGAAGGCACAAAGACAGAAGAGTGTTGGCGTCGTGCTATGGATGAAGAGTTGGGTCTGCTCTGAGACAATGATACATGGGAGCTCTTGGATCTTCCCAACGGACAGAATGCCATAAAGCAACCACCGGGGTACATCCAAGAAGGAGAGGAACACAAGATATTGAAGCTATACAAGGCGTTGTACGGGCTACGGCAAGCTCCTCGGGCATGGAACATCAAACTTGACAGTACATTGATTTCTCTTGGATTTGAGAAAGCCCCACTCGAGCATACAATGTATAAGCGATGTAAAGGCAATGATCGTCTGTTAGTGGGCATCTATGTGGATGATCTGATGATAACTGGAGCAGACAAAGAGGTGATTGCAAACTTCAAGCTACAAATGAAGGAGCTATTCAAGATGACTGATCTAGGGCTCTTGAGTTACTACCTTGGGATCAAGGTACGTCAAAAGCCGGAGGAGATCACAATATGCCAGGAGACATATACAAAGAAGGTACTTGAAAGTTGTTGCATGAAAGATTGCAATCAAAGTCATGTTCCGATGAAGCCTCGTCTCATACTAAGCAAGAAGAGTGGTCCCAAAGCTGAGGTATCTCACGAATACAAGATCGGACTTGGCCTATTCCGTTGGCATAGTGAGTCGCTTCGTGGAAGCACCCATGACTGAACATTGGGCAGCTGTGGAAAAGATACTCAGGTACGTCAAAGGGACAACAAACTTCAGTTGTGTCTGATACGTCTCCAACGTATCTATAATTTTCGATTGCTCCAAGATATATTATCTTCTGTTTTGGACATTATTGGGCTTTATTATTCACCTTTATATTATTTTTGGGACTAACCTATTAACCGGAGGCCCAGCCCAGAATTGCTGTTATTTTGCCTATTTCAGAGGTTCGCGGAAAAAGAATATCAAACGGAGTCCAAACGGAATGAAACCTTCGAGAACGTGATTTTTGGAACGAACATGATCCAGGAGACTTGGACCCTACGTCAAGGAAGCTTCCAGGAGGCCACGAGGTAGGGGGCGCGCCTACCCCCCTGGGCGCGCCCTCCACCCTCGTGGGCCCCATGTTGCTCCACCGACGTACTCCTTCCTCCTATATATACCTACGTACCCCCAAATGATCAGATACGGAGCCAAAAACCTAATTCCACCGCCGCAACCTTCTGTACCCACGAGATCCCATCTCGGGGCCTGTTCCGGAGCTCCGTCGGAGGGGGCATCGATCACGGAGGGCTTCTACATCAACACCATAGCCTCTCCGACGAAGTGTGAGTAGTTTACCTCAGACCTTCGGGTCCATAGTTATTAGCTAGATGGCTTCTTCTCTCTTTTTGGATCTCAATACAATGTTCTCCCCCTCTCTTGTGGAGATCTATTCGATGTAATCTTCTTTTGCGGTGTGTTTGTTGAGACCGATGAATTGTGGGTTTATGATCAAGTTTATCTATGAACAATATTTGAATCTTCTCTAAATTCTTTTATGTATGATTGGTTATCTTTGCAAGTCTCTTCGAATTATCAGTTTGGTTTGGCCTACTAGATTGATCTTTCTTGCAATGGGAGAAGTGCTTAGCTTTGGGTTCAATCTTGTGGTGTCCTTTCCCAGTGAGAGTAGGGGCAGCAAGGCACGTATAGTATTGTTGCCATCGAGGATAACAAGATGGGTTTTTTATCATATTGCATGAATTTATCCCTCTACATCATGTCATCTTGCTTAAGGCGTTACTCTGTTCTTATGAACTTAATACTCTAGATGCATGCTGGATAGCGGTCGATGTGTGGAGTAATAGTAGTAGATGCAGGCAGGAGTCGGCCTACTTGTCTCGGACGTGATGCCTATATACATGATCATACCTAGATATTCTCATAACTATGCTCAATTCTGTCAATTGCTCAACAGTAATTTGTTCACCCACCATAAAATACTTATGCTCTTGAGAGAAGCCACTAGTGAAACCTATGGCCCCCGGGTCTATCTTCATCATATTAATCTTCCAACACTTAGTTATTTCCATTGCTTTTATTTTACTTTGCATCTTTATCACAAAAATACCAAAAATATTATCCTACCATATCTATCAGATCTCACTCTCGTAAGTGACCGTGTAGGGATTGACAACCCCTTATCGCGTTGGTTGCGAGGATTTATTTGTTTTGTGTAGGTGCGAGGGACTCACGCGTAGCCTCCTACTGGATTGATACCTTGGTTCTCAAAAACCGAGGGAAATACTTACGCTACTTTGCTGCATCACTCTTTCCTCTTCAAGGGAAAATCAACGCAGTGCTCAAGAGGTAGCAAGAAGGATTTCTGGCGCCGTTGCCGGGGGGGTCTATGCAAAAGTCAACATACCAAGTACCCATCACAAACCCTTATTTCCCGCATTACATTATTTGCCATTTTCCTCTCGTTTTCCTCTCCCCCACTTCACCCTTGCCGTTTTATTCGCCCTCTCTTTTTCGTTCGCCTCTTTTTCGCTTGCTTTTTGTTTGCTCGTGTGTTGGATTGCTTGTTTGTCACGATGGCTCAAGATAATACCAAATTATGTGACTTTACCAATACCAACAATAATGATTTCCTTAGCACGCCGATTGCTCCTCTTACCGATACTAAATCTTGTGAAATCAATGCTGCTTTGTTGAATCTTGTCATGAAAGATCAATTTGCCGGCCTTCCTAGTGAAGATGCCGCTACTCATCTAAATACCTTTGTTGATTTGTGTGATATGCAAAAGAAGAAAGATGTTGACAATGATATTTTTAAATTGAAGCTATTTCCTTTTTCGCTTAGAGATCGTGCTAAAGCTTGGTTTTCGTCTTTGCCTAAAAATAGTATTGATTCTTGGAATAAGTGCAAAGATGCTTTTATCTCTAAGTATTTTCCTCCCGCTAAGATTATCTCTCTTAGAAACGATATTATGAATTTTAAGCAACTTGATCATGAACATGTTGCACAAGCTTGGGAGAGGATGAAATTAATGATACGTAATTGCCCCACTCATGGTTTAAATTTGTGGATGATTATCCAAAAAAATTATGCCGGATGAAATTTTGCTTCTAGAAATCTTTTAGATTCGGCCGCGGGAGGCACTTTTATGGAAATCACTTTAGGAGAAGCTACTAAACTCCTAGATAATATTATGGTTAATTATTCTCAATGGCACACTGAAAGATCTACTAATAAAAAAGTGCATGCGATAGAAGAAATTAATGTTTTGAGTGGAAAGATGGATGAACTTATGAAATTATTTGCTACTAAGAGTGTTTATTCTGATCCTAATGATATGCCATTGTCTACTTTTATTGAGAATAATAATGAATCTATGGATGTGAATTTTGTTGGTAGGAATAATTTTGGTAACAACGCGTATAGAGGAAACTTTAATCCTAGGCCTTATCCTAGCAATTCCTCTAATAATTATGGTAATTCCTACAACAATTCTTATGGAAATTTTAATAAGATTCCCTCTGAATTTGAGACAAATGTTAAGGAATTTATGAATTCGCAAAAGAATTTCAATGCTTTGCTTGAAGAAAAATTGCTTAAAGTTGATGAATTGGCTAGGAACGTTGATAGAATTTCTCTTGATGTTGATTCTTTAAAACTTAGATCTATTCCTCCTAAGCATGATATCAATGAGTCTCTCAAAGCCATGAGAATTTCCATTGATGAGTGCAAAGAAAGAACCGCTAGGATGCGTGCTAAGAAAGATTGCTTTTTAAAAGCATGTTCTTCTAATTTTTATGAAAACAAAGATAAAGATCTGAAAGTATTGATGTGTCCCCTATTAAATCTTTGTTTTTCAATATGAATCTTGATAATGATGGGACTGAATATGATCCACCTTTCCCTAGAAGGCGTTCCAAAAATTCAGAGTTTTTAGATCTTGATGCTAAAATTGATAAAAGTGGGATTGAAGAGAACAAAACCCTAGATATTAATAAACCCACTATTTTGGATTTGAAGGAATTTAATTATGATAATTGCTCTTTGATAGATTGTATTTCCTTGTTGCAATCCGTGCTAAATTGTCCTCATGCTTATAGTCAAAATAAAGATTTTACTAAACATATCGTTGATGCTTTGATGCAATCTTATGAAGAAAAGCTTGAGTTGGAAGTCTCTATCCCTAGAAAACTTTATGATGAGTGGGAACCTACTATTAAAGATTAAAGATCATGAATGCTATGCTTTGTGTCATTTGGGTGCTAGTGTTTCCACGATTCCAAAAACTTTGTGCGATTTGCTAGGTTTCCGTGATTTTGATGATTGCTCTTTAAACTTGCACCTTGCGGATTCCACCATTAAGAAACCTATGGGAAGAATTAATGATGTTCTTATTGTTGCAAATAGGAACTATGTGCCCGTAGATTTTATCGTTCTTGATATAGATTGCAATCCTTCATGTCCTATTATCCTTGGTAGACCTTTCCTTAGAACGATTGGTGCAATTATTGATATGAAGGAAGGGAATATTAGATTCCAATTTCCATTAAAGAAAGGCATGGAACACTTTCCTAGGAAGAAAATAAAATTACCATATGAATCTATTATGAGAGCCACCTATGGATTGCCTACCAAAGATGGCAATACCTAGATCTATCCTTGCTATTATGCCTAGCTAGGGGCGTTAAACGATAGCGCTTGTTGGAAGGCAACCCAATTTTATTTTTAGTTTTTTTTTGCTTTTTGCTTCTGTTTAGGAATAAATGTTTGATCTAGCCTCTGGTTAGATGTGTTTCTATGTTTTAATTAGTGTTTGTGCTAAGTTAAACCTATAGGAACTTCGTGGATGATAGTTATTTGATCTTGCAGAAAATTCCAGAAACTTGCTGTTCACGAAAATAATTGTTAAAAATCACCGGAACGTGATAAAATATTGATTCCAATTTCTGCTGATCAATAAACAAATTGCCTAGGTCGTCCTTATTTGGCTGATTTTTTGGAGTTCCAGAAGTTTGCGTTAGTTACAGATTACTACAGACTGTTCTGTTTTTGACAGATTCTGTTTTTCGTGTGTTGTTTGCTTATTTTGATGAATCTGTGGCTAATAAAAGAGTTTATAAACCATAGAAAAGTTGGAATACAGTAGGCTTAACACCAATATAAATAAATAATGAGTTCATTACAGTACCTTGAAGTGGTCTTTTGTTTTCTTTCGCTAACGGAGCTCACGAGATTTTCTGTTAAGTTTTGTGTTGTGAAGTTTTCAAGTTTTGGGTGAAAGATTTGATGGATTATGGAATAAGGAGTGGCAGGAGCCTAAGCTTGGGGATGCCCATGGCACCCCCAGAAGGCATCCCCTCGTTCGTCTACTTCCATCGGTAACTTTACTTGGAGCTATATTTTTATTCACCACATGATATGTGTTTTGCTTGGAGCGTCTTGTATGATTTGAGTCTTTGCTTTTTAGTTTACCACAATCATCCTTGCTGTACACACCTTTTGAGAGAGACACACATGATTCGGAAATTAGAATACTCTATGTGCTTCACTTATATCTTTTGAGCTATATAGTTTTTGCTCTAGTGCTTCACTTATATCTTTTAGAGCACGGTGGTGGATTTGTTTTATAGAAACTATTGATCTCTCATGCTTCACTTAGATTATTTTGAGAGTCTTAAATAGCATGGTAATTTTCTTAAATAATCCTAATATGCTAGGTATTCAAGATTAGTAAAAACTTTCTTATGTGTGTGTTGAATACTAAGAAAAGTTTGATGCTTGATAATTGTTTTGAGATATAAAGATGGTGATATTAGAGTCATGCTAGTTGAGTAGTTGTGAATTTGAGAGATACTTGTGTTAAAATTTGTGGTTCCCGTAGCATGCACGTATGGTGAACCGTTAAGTGATGAAGTCGGAGCATAATTTATTTATTGATTGTCTTCCTTATGAGTGGCGGTCGGGGACGAGCGATGGTCTTTTCCTACCAATCTATCCCCCTAGGAGCATGCACGTAATACTTTGGTTTGATAACTTGTAGATTTTTGCAATAAGTATATGAGTTCTTTATGACTAATGTTGAGTCCATGGATTATACGCACCCTTCTTCCTTCCACCATTGCTAGCCTATCTAATACCGCGCACTTTTCGTCGGTATCATACACCGACCATACACCTTCCTCAAAACAGCCACCATACCTACCTATCATGGCATTTCCATAGCCATTCCGAGATATATTGCCATGCAACATACCACCGTTTCGTTTATTATGACACGCTCCATCATTGTCATATTGCTTTGCATGATCATGTAGTTGACATTGTATTTGTGGCAAAGCCACCGTTCATAATTCTTTCATACATGTCACTCTTGATTCATTGCATATCCCGGTACACCGCCGGAGGCATTCATATAGAGTTATATTCTGTTCTAAGTATTGAGTTGTAATTGTTGAGTTGTAAGAAAATAAAAGTGTGATGATCATCATTTTTAGAGCATTGTCCCAAGTGAGGAAAGGATGATGGAGACTATGATTCCCCCACAAGTCGGGATGAGACTCCGGAGGAAAAAAAAGAATAGAAAAGAGGCCTTAAAAAAAGAGAAAAAAGGCCCAAATAAAAAAATGGGAGAAAAAGAGAGAAGGGACAATGTTACTATCCTTTTACCACACTTGTGCTTCAAAGTAGCACCATGATCTTCATGATAGAGAGTCTCCTATGATATCACTTTCATATACTAGTGGGAATTTTTCATTATAGAACTTGGCTTGTATATTCCAATGATGGGCTTCCTCAAAATGCCCTAGGTCTTCGTGAGCAAGCGAGTTGGATGCACACCCACTTAGTTTCTTTTGTTGAGCTTTCATATACTTATAGCTCTAGTGCATCCATTGCATGGCAATCCCTACTCACTCACATTGATATCTATTGATGGGCATCTCAATAGCCCATTGATACGCCTAGTTGATGTGAGACAATCTTCTCCCTCCTTTTTGTCTTCTCCACAACCACCATTCTATTCCACATATAGTGCTATGTCCATGGCTCACGCTCATGTATTGCGTGAAGATTGGAAAAGTTTGAGAATATAAAAAGTATGAAATAATTCCTTGGCTTGTCATCGGGGTTGTGCATGATTTAAATATTTTGTGTGGTGAAGATAGAGCATAGCCAGACTATATGATTTTGTAGGGATAACTTTCTTTGACCATGTTATTTTGAGAAGACATAATTGCTTAGTTAGTATGCTTGAAGTATTATTATTTTTATGTCAATATTGAACTTTTATCTTGAATCTTTCGGATCTGAATATTCATACCACAAATAAGAAGAATTACATTGAAATTATGCCAAGTAGCATTCCACATCAAAAATTCTGTTTTTATAATTTACCTACTCAAGGACGAGCAGGAATTAAGCTTGGGGATGCTTGATACGTCTCCAACATATCTATAATTTTTGATTGCTCCATGCTATATTATCTTCTTTTTTGGACATTATTGGGCTTTATTATTCACCTTTATATTATTTTTGGGACTAACCTATTAACCGGAGGCCCAGTCCAGAATTGCTGTTTTTTTTGCCTATTTCAGAGTTTCGCGGAAAAAGAATATCAAACGGAGTCCAAACGGAATGAAACCTTCGAGAACGTGATTTTTGTAACGAACATGATCCAGGAGACTTGGACCCTACGTCAAGGAAGCTTCCAGGAGGCCACGAGGTAGGGGGCGCGCCTACCCCCCTGGGCGCGCCCTCCACCCTCGTGGGCCCCACGTTGCTCCACCGACGTACTCCTTCCTCCTATATATACCTACGTACCCCCAAATGATCAGATACGGAGCCAAAAACCTAATTCCACCGCCGCAACCTTCTGTACCCACGAGATCCCATCTTGGGGCCTGTTCCGGAGCTCCACCGGAGGCGGCATCGATCACGGAGGGCTTCTACATCAACACCATAGCCTCTCCGATGAAGTGTGAGTAGTTTACCTCAGACCTTCGGGTCCATAGTTATTAGCTAGATGGCTTCTTCTCTCTTTTTGGATCTCAATATAATGTTCTCCCCCTCTCTTGTGGACATCTATTCGATGTAATCTTCTTTTGCGGTGTGTTTGTTGAGACCGATGAATTGTGGGTTTATGATCAAGTTTATCTATGAACAATATTTGAATCTTCTCTGAATTCTTTTATGTATGATTCGTTATCTTTGCAAGTCTCTTCGAATTATCAGTTTGGTTTGGCCTACTTGATTGATCTTTCTTGCAATGGGAGAAGTGCTTAGCTTTGGGTTCAATCTTGCGGTGTCCTTTCTCAGTGACAGTAGGGGCAGCAAGGCACGTATAGTATTGTTGCCATCGAGGATAACAAGATGGGGTTTTTATCATATTGCATGAATTTATCCCTCTACATCATGTCATCTTGCTTAAGGCGTTACTCTGTTCTTATGAACTTAATACTCTAGATGCATGCTGGATAGCGGTCGATGTGTGGAGTAATAGTAGTAGATGTAGGCAGGAGTCGGTCTACTTGTCTCGGACGTGATGCCTATATACATGACCATACCTAGATATTCTCATAACTATGCTAAATTCTGTCAATTGCTCAATAGTAATTTGTTCACCCACCATAAAATACTTATGCTCTTGAGAGAAGCCACTAGTCAAACCTATGGCCCCCGGGACTATCTTCATCATATTAATCTTCCAACACTTAGTTATTTCCGTTGCTTTTTACTTTGCTTTTATTTTACTTTGCATCTTTATCACAAAAATACCAAAAATATTATCCTATCATATCTATCAGATCTCACTCTCGTAAGTGACCGTGTAGGGATTGACAACCCCTTATCGCGTTGGTCGCGAGGATTAATTTGTTTTGTGTAGGTGCGAGGGACTCGCGCGTAGCCTCCTACTGGATTGATACCTTGGTTCTCAAAAACTGAGGGAAATACTTACGCTACTTTGCTGCATCACCCTTTCCTCTTCAAGGGAAAACCAACGCAGTGCTCAAGAGGTAGCAGTGTCTATATGAGAGAGAAGGAGATGGTGGAACTACTTGGCTATAGTGATAGCGACATGGCAGGAGATGTGGACGACCGTAAAAGTAACTCGGGTGTGGCATATTTCCTGGGAGAAAGCATGGTGAGTTGGCTATCACAAAAGCAGGAAGTGGTCGCATTATTATGTCGTGAAGCAGAGTATATTGCAGCTGCAACCGCGGTGTGTCAAGGCGTGTGCCTAGGAAGGCTACTCGGTGACCTCATAGGTACGGAACCGGAACGAGTGGTGCTCAACATTGATGACGAGACTACAATCTCTCTATGGAAGAATCCAATGCATCATGATAGATGCAAGCACGCCGATACAAGGTACCGTTACATAAGGGAGTGTGTGGAAGAAACAAAATCAACATCAACTACGTTTGCACCGACGACCAGCTTGCAGATATCCTAACCAGATCTTTGGGACGACAGAAGTTAGTGAAGATGCGGCGAAGGATCGGTGTCCAAACTGTGAAGTGAGGACATTGTGCTTAGGGGGTGATTGTTGGAATTAACCACGTGTCACTAGTAGAAAAAGGGGCTTTCGTTCGGGCTTGGCCAGCCCATTAGTCCCGGTTCTTATACGAACCGGGACCAATGGGTGCATTGGTCCCGGTTCGTGAGCCCAGGTGGCCGGCCGGGGCCTCGTGTGCTTTGGTCCCGGTTCATCTCGACCCATTGGTCCCGGTTCCAGCCACGAACCGGGACAAATGATTTGCCTATATATAGCCCATCGCTGGCGAGCAGAGCACTTCACACTGCTCTGTTTTTTGCTGGCCTGCGAGGGGAGGGCATTTGGGTGCTCTAGCTCACCTCCTATGCACATGAGGTGTTCGATGAAATGTCCGAGCCACACTAGTTAATATTTCTTCCCTCGAAACTCGTCCTCCGAGCTCCATTTTCCCCGAGATTTTTCTAGGTTTAGCCGTCCGTCACGTCCCGTCCCCGTCTTCACCGCCATCGACCGCCCGCGCCGATCTCGTCGCCGGCACCACCGTGGTGAGCCTCTTGTTCTTATCTTATTTCTGAAAGAAAAAAAATTCTTACTTGAGATAGATACTTGTCTAATTTTCTTACTTTTATTATTCCTTGTTATTATGTAGTGCGATGGTTCTGGTATCCGCCCCCGTCGGCCCGTGTCCTGTCTATGATTCGGATGTGGTATATATTATATTTTTATAACTATTTGGTTCATTTATGGTTTATGAAAAATATGCCGACCAACGTGACATAGATTGTATTTATGTAGGAGGTGGTTGAACCGGAAATTCCAACCGACCCTATTGTCGAGAGGTTAAATTTAGTTGAAGAAGAAACCAATTACTTGAAGGAAAAAAAATTGAGGAGGAGAAGATGATATTGGAGTTGCATGTTGCGGATGTCGTCGATGATCACAAGATCAAGATGGATGCAATGCGGTTGAAGATTAGAAAGATTAGAAAATATGCCATTCATACCAAGGCTTGGTATCATTATGCCGTTGGATCAATTGTTACCTTAGTTGTCATTATGATCGCATTTGTTGTTGCATTGAAAGGTTTTACATAGTTTCAATGTATGGTTTAACTAGATGCTCTGGAGAGCTATATGTTGTTCAATTTGAACTATGTATGTACTTTGGTTTTAATGTGATGATGAACTACTATTAATTTGGTCACTTATCTATCCATGTTCATTTGTAGTGCTTTTCAATTTCAGGGTCTTATAGCTGAAAAAATCAGTAAATGCATGAAAAATAACAAACGAAGTCAGAAAGGTTTGAGAATTGATGATGTGGCTTTGAATGGTGCATTTTGAACACACAAAAAGTCTCGAGTTCAAGTAATTTCAAAAAATTGAAATCCCTTTGTAACAGACGAGTTTCCGTATGAAACCCTGATACTTCGAAAGAGATTGTCCGTTTTGTACACGAAGTGCATCCAGTTTTTGCCGTAAGCCTCTCTACTTTCTTGCACATGCTATGTGGGTGAAATGATGATACCATGCCAACTTTCAACCTTTTCAGAGTTCATTTGTAGTGCTTTTCAATTTCAGGGTCTTATAGCTAAAAAAATAAGTAAATGCATGAAAATTAACAAATGAAGTCAGAAAGGGTTGAAAATTGATGATGTGGCTTTGAATGGTGCATTTTGAACATAGAAAAACTATGGAGTTCAAATAAGTTCAAAAAATGAAATCCTTTTGTAACAGACGAGTTTCCGTATGAAACCCTGATACTTCGAAAGAGATTGTCCGTTTTGTACACGAAGTGCATACAGTTTTTGCCGTAAGCCTCTCTACTTTCTTGCACATGCTATGTGGGTGAAATGATGATACCATGCCAACTTTCAACCTTTTCAGAGTTCATTTGTAGTGCTTTTCAATTTCAGGGTCTTATAGCTGGAAAAAATCAGTAAATGCATGAAAAATAACAAATGAAGTCAGAAAGGGTTGAAAATTGATGATGTGGCTTTGAATGGTGCATTTTGAACATAGAAAAACTATGGAGTTCAAATAAGTTCAAAAAAATGAAATCCTTTTGTAACAGACGAGTTTCCGTATGAAACCCTGATACTTCGAAAGAGATTGTCCGTTTTGTACACGAAGTGCATCCAGTTTTTGCCGTAACACTCTCTACTTTCTTGCACATGCTATGTGGGTGAAATGATGATACCATGCCAACTTTTAACCTTTTCAGAGTTCATTTGAAATGCTTTTCAATTTCAGGGTCTTATAGCTCAAAATAATCAATAAATGCATGAAAATTTAATAGCAAAAAGAATTATCATAAAATAAAATAAATAAGTAATTTGAAACAAAATAATATAAACTTTAATAAAATATATAAGTAGAAACAAAATAAAATAAAATAAAATAAACTTTAATAACATAAATAAAATTAATGAAACTAAAATTATCAAAGTATTTTCTGTTCAAAACATTATAAGCAACCTCTAAAATTTATGAAACTAAAATTATATAAAATTGATGCAACTAAAATTATCAAAGTATTTTTTGTTCAAAATCATTAAAAGCAAAAATAATTTTCATAAAGAACTTTGTTTGTTAGAAACTTTAATAAAAAAAGAATTATCATAAAATAAAATAAATAAGTTATTAGAAACAAAACAAAATAAAATAAATAAGTATTTTGGTGTAAGTAGAAACAATACAAAAAATAAAGCAAAAAATAAAACAAAAAAACTGGGAAAAAATAAAAAATGTGCCACCTACTGGGCCACCACGGCCTGAATACGACTAGATACCCATCCATGGGCCAGGATTCAGGCCCGCAGAAGGCCCAGTAGGCCCATCAGGCATAGCAGTCATAATTAGGCCCGTAAGCCTGCAATGGAGAGGAGCTCAAGAGGGGTGCGGCAGTGGGGCTTATAAACCACTACGCGCCCCTCTCAACTAGAGAGGTGGGACTAAACTCCCACCACCACCCCGCTGTGCAAGGCCTTTGGTCCCGGTTGGTGGCACCAACCGGGACTAAAGTGGTGCATTGGTACCGGTTCGTGGTGCCAACCGAAACCAATGCCCCCCTTTAGTCCCGGTTAGTGCAACCAACTTGTACCAAAGGCTGCCGCTTCCTGCCCTTTGGGCTGCTGAAAAGAGACCTTTGGTCCCGGTTGGTGGCACCAACCGGGACTAAAGGGGGCATTGGTCCCGGTTGGTGCCATGAACTGGTGCCAATGCCCTGGGTATATAAGAAAACACGTAGCAGTTTCGACCAAATCCATCACTTTTTCCCCCGACGCCCCTGCTCCTCCTCGCCGTCGCCGCCCGACGCCCCTGCTCCACCTTGCCGTCGCCGCCGCCACCGACGCCGTCAGGCTGCTCGACGCCACCGTCGCTGCCGCCACCGATGCCGTCAGGCTGCTCAACGTCGTCGCCGCCGCCGCTGACGCCCTCTGCCCCGACGACGGCGTCGACCCTCGCGCCCCTGCCGGCCCTCACGCGCCGCCCACCGTGCCCCGCCGCCCCCTGTGAGCACCAGCCTGCTCTCGCGCCCCTCCCCGATCCCGCGCCCCTGCCCTGCCCCGCCGGCGCCGGCCCCTCCGCCGTGCCCCTCCGCCCCTGCGTCGTGCTAGCTATTAGATTTTTAGATGTTTTTAGATGCTATTTTTAGATGTTTTTACATGTTTTTTAGATTATTTTAGTTTATGTTTAGTTTAGTTTTAAGATTAGGAAAATTTCAGATGTATAGTTATATTTATTTAGATGTATAGTTAATTTAGATGTTGTAATTTGTTCATAAAAATTGTGCACTTTTGTATAGAAACTTTATTTTTTTCATATGTACGAAAATGTAGAATGAAAACGAAAACAAACATATAAGAAAAAACAAAGGAAAAAATGAAGAAGGACCCGCAGCGAAGCAAGTCTTTTTTTATGGTAGTTCTTTGTTAAAGTGAGGGGGGGCGTCCGGAGCACCCCCGGCCCTCTCGCTCGACCAAAACTCTCGAGGACACCCAAACCCTAGAAAAAAACATGTCGGTCTCCTACCCCCTCCCGCCGCGCCCCTACCCGATCGACAAACTCTCTTGAGGCCACCCAAGCTTACCAAGTTAAAAGAGCGTTGTCGTTGAGGCCACCCCGAACCCTTGAAGCATTGTTGAGGCCACCCCAAACCCTTGAAGCGTTGCCGAGGCCACCGCAAACCCTAGAGAAGCGTCGAGGCCAGGCCACTAATATGATTCCTTATTGTGCTTAGCTAGCTAGTTCAACGTTTGCCACTAATATATCCATCTGTCATGTTTGAATAATAATTGCCATGTTGTAAATATTTACAGAAACTATGGATCCGCACCCCCGAGACGAAGCAAAAGAAGCGGTGTTGGGGGAGATAGTCGCAGATGGAAGTGATACCGTCTTATCGTTTCTCAAAGACACATGCACTCATGGTCTGGAAAGACAGGATGAAGAAGCAGGCTACGACGATGATCAAACAATGGAGGAGGAAGGACACCGTGATGACGGCTCCAGTGACCGAATGGAGGAGGAAGGACACCGTGATGACAGCTCCGGTGACCGAATGGAGGGGGAAGGACACCGTGATGACGGCTCCGGTGACCGAATGGAGGGGGAAGGACACCGTGATGACGGCTCCGGTGACCGAACGGAGTCCGGCCAGGTATATATATTAATTAATTAAGCATGTGTTGACTATAGCTAATTGATGCATTAATTGTTTTTGGTATGTACACATATTAACTCTCTTATTTTTCTTCTTTTCTAGCCCTCCAGATCGAGCAACACTTCGGTAACGAGACGAGGCCCGAAGAGAAAGTTGCGCGCGAATGAAAGGTACACGATCATCGAAATTGATCGCGCTGGCCAACAGATTGAACCCCTCCGGACCAAGCAAAAATTTAATGCTCAGTGCGGGGTTCTAGTTAGGGACATGACCCCGATCAGCATCGAGCAATGGTTGAAACCTAAGGACAAAGACTCTCAGGTGTCTTATGTCAGCGATAGGCAGAAAGCTGATTTTTGGACCGCGCTGCAGGAAAATTTCACCTTCCCGCCAGAGGAGGATCCGGAGAATCCAGTTAAAAAGCCAATGATCAAGGCTTATGCTCTTAAGAAGATGGCTGAGCTATTCATGAGGTGGAAGAATGAGCTGAAATCATCGTTTGTCGACCAAGACAAGACTCCAGAATTCATCGGCCGATTTGAGAAGATCAAAGATCAGTGGCCCGCATTTGTCACCAAAATGAAATCTGAGAGAGCAGCGAAGATGTCAGCGACAAACAAGAAAAATGCTGCAAAGAAGAAGCATCACCATCGCCCGGGGTCAGGTGGCTACCTGAAAGCCCGGCCGTTGTGGGACAAGGCTGAGAATTGCCTCATTGATAAAGGGATCGAACCAGAGACGCGGCACTGGCCAGACTGTTGCAGGACTTGGTTCTTTGGGGTTGGGGGAAAATTGGACCCTGTAACAGGGAAGTGCGTTTGGACCAACGAGCAGCTGAACACACCCATCGAGAAGCTTTAGGAGTATATCAAAAAGGCGCAGCAAGGGACGTTCGTTCCGGACAGAGAGAACGACGAGCTCAAAGAGGCCCTCGGGAATCCTGAGCACCCCGGACGGACACGAGGCATGCCAGGCTCCCTTTCATGGAAGGCTGGATTTCCCGACGCAGGCGGTTACAAACGCCGGGAGAGGAAGAAGAAAAAGGAGTTGACCCAACTACAGGCGCTGCACGCAAGGGTACAAGCGCTAGAGGAACGAGACGCAGTTCGCAGCACGCGACCTGCCGAAGCTACACCCGAAGCTACCCCGCCATCTCAGCGGAGAAGCAGCGTGGCTTCCACGGAGCTGCTTCAGGAGCCTGTCTTCACGGCTCCTGCTAGCTACCCCGTGGATGCTATCACGGAGTCTCTGCATTGCCACCTTATGACGCAGTGGATGGAATTGAAAGTCAAGGCGACTGTTGGCTCTATTGCACCTCCTGAACCTGGCGCAACTTTTCACTGCCGGCCGATTCCAGAAGGATATGGTAGGGTGATGGTGGATGAAATCACAGAAGGATTTGAGGACCTCCAGCTTGACCACCCTACGGGTGACGGGGAGACTCGGCTGGGTTCTTGTCTGAAGACTCCATGCTTATGGCGGAAGGAGCTCATCAACCTTCCGAACTGGACGCCTCCGCCTCCTCCTCCTCCTCCGGCGAGTCAGGGCACTCCGCCTCCTCCACCGCCTCCTCCTCCGGCGAGTGACGATCAGGGCACTCAGCCTCCTTCTCCGGCGCGTGGCGGCACTCCACCTCCTTCTCCGCCTGCGCCGGCACGCCCGAGCAGCCACCAGCCTCCTCCTTCTCCGCCTCTCCAGCAAGGGCGGAAGAGACCCGCCGCCGCCCCGGCTGCTCCGGCGCGTCGTAGTTCTTCTCCTCCGCCTCGTAAGCAAGCACGAAAGAAGACAGCCGCAGCCGCTCCGTTTGCTCCAGCGTCTAGCAGTACAGCCAGAGGCGGGAGGCAATACAGATACGGTCCACCTCTCAAGCCTCTAGAGAAGTTACCGTACGAGATGACCGTGGAAGAAAACAAGAAGATCATGGAAAAAGAAGTGAAGGACTTCTTTGAAGGGGTCAAAGCAAAGAGACATCCACCTCCGGAGGAGAAGGTAGATCCGGTGAAAGCAAAGCGCACTATCGATTCCCTGAGGAAACCACCAAAGTCTCCGCCGAAAACCAACTATGAGCGCGTTACTGAAAATGTATATCTCTAAGCGGAGCGGTCGGGAAGTACTGTCAGTGATCAAAGGTTAAAAGAACGACGAGCAGCTGGGAATAAAATTGCCCAGCTCGGCGAACAAGCGAACCAATCGTGCCCCCCGCTCAATGTGTTTAGCGACATCGTCGCTAATGATCCGGGGATGGTGCCCGGTTATATCAATCTTGGAGATTACCTGCCCGACGATGTACATTATGATTTCTTGGAGGTGGACGAACACAGATACGAGTACGGGAAGCCTCTCGTCAAAGATGAAAAATCTCTAACAACGATGATGCGAAGATTCCATGATTGGTACATGAAAACCTGCAGAGAGTCTGGGGGGACGGATACTTTGTATCTGAGAGTTAAAGAGGAGCACGACCTCGTTGGAATTGATCTGTTGTATGTTCCATTTGAGGAGTTCTTCCAGTTCTTCAATCAAAAGGCCCTCGATAAATTAACGGTCACTTGCTACTGTCTGTAAGTACTACTTCTGTCATTAAGTCTCTATATATAGCTCAGCTCTTTCATTGCATGTATTTATAATTATCCTCACTATATTATGCAGATTGAAGATCGTCGAGTGCAGAAAAGCAGAAATGTATGATATTGGGTTCATTAACACAAATCTCATAGATGAATTTCAGGTTAAAAAGAGCGCCAGAGAAGCCGAGGCCAACTTGCTCAAATCATTGATAATAAATCAAAACAAGGATTTAATACTCTTTCCTTACAACTTCGAGTGAGTGTTACTGTCATGTGCATATTCGGTTTCCCTTATTACTCGAGCGAGGTTATAGTAATGTAATTGATGAGTTATGCATGCGTGCGTAGCTTCCACTATATTCTCCTGGAGATTAAGCTTGAGCAGGGACTAGTAACCGTCTTAGACTCGAGACGAAAAGATCCCGAGACCTATGCGGACATGACTAAAATTCTCAACAAGTAAGTTCAATCGATCATTATCGCACCATATCGGCAACTTTTTGTTCATTTCCTGATATCTCAAGTAATAATTATTTTCCTTGTCTTGCAGGGTATGGAAAAAGTTCACCGCAGAAGCTCCGGGACTGCCGAAGGAGCTGCGATATACATACCCAAAAGTAAGTACTACTAGCTAGCTAGTTGTGCGCATCTCCCGTTGATTCTAGCTACTTTCATCAATGCCATTTATAATGCTTCATTATCAGTTTGATTGACCTCTATTTCTCGTAAAGTGCTTGTGGCAGGAACAAGGGAATGATTACTGTGGATACTACGTGTGCGAGTTCATCTACAACGTGACTTGCAAAGATAAGCGGGGCTACTCTAAAAGACAATATGAAGTGCGTAAGCAATAATATTCACAATTTCATTTTATTACACCATTATTTCTGTTGAGTTTCATTCATATATATGTATTAACCCCCTTCTTCAAATTAGACGTGGCAGATGCGGAATGAACTCCTACCACAAGATCGCATGAAAGCAATTCAAGAGGAATTGGCGGGATTCTTTCTTGACCACGTCATCAATAAAGCCAGAGAATACCATGTGGAACTTGAGTTCAAATGCTAGGGGATTATAACAGATCTTACATATTGTATATGTATGTAGCCAGTAGCGTCGGATAGATAATACGAAAACTTGTTGTTCAACCAATCTCTCGGAGAAGGAGAGGTCGATCACTTCTCTCGGTATGCATGACGAACTTCTGTACTTAATTGTTTCCTTCATTTTCTTACTAGCTAGCGTGTCGAGGGCCTCTCTATACGTATAGTACGTAGCGTCGACTAAGCACGGAGATAAGACAGGACACTTCTCTCTATTAATTAATTAGCTACCTAACAAAGTATATGAAACATCTTAATTAACCATACAAAACCCCCAAATCCACCCCCTTTCAGAAAAAAAAACGAAAACCCTAGCCCCTGAACTGCTGACGCGTGGATGCCTATTGGTCCCGATTGGTGCCATCAACCGGGACTAAAGGGCCTCCTGCCTGGGCTCGCAGCACCGGCCACGTGGAGGCCCATCTGTCCCCGTGTAAGAACCGGGACTAAAGGCCTAGGCATTAGTAACGATCCTTTAGTCCCGGTTCCCCAACCGGGACAGATGGGCCTTATGAACCGGGACAGATGATCCTTTTTCTACTAGTGTGTCTTAGTCTGGTTTGGACAGGAACTAATCATCGTACAGGACTCGTATAGGATAGGCTAGCTTGGCTACTATTTATATACGTGTAAACTACCCCTGTAACGTAACCCAGATCAAAGTAATAAGAAAACAGGAGCGACACGCTCCTGTAGCTACTCCAGATTGATCAAACCCGTGGTTAGTCAAGTCGCCTCGTGCAATAGCTAGCTTGACCGTACGCGAGTCTTCCGACCGGCCAGAAAGTAATCGGCCGTGGTAGCTTGTACGCGCGCATCGTCGGAAAGTACTTGACGGTTGCGCCGTCATGGTCGGACTTGTGCCAACATTCAGGTGGGGCGCGCCTGTGGCTGTCCGGAGCGGCTCGGAGAACAAGGTGGATGGGAAGACGACGGTGTACGAGTGCCGACGCGGCGGAGGCAGCATGGCGCTGGAGACGTGCCTTGCTCCGGAGGCTCTCGCTAGGTTCGTCCTCGACGGGGAGTTCATGGGCGCAATCAGCACTGCTGGTGCTGAATAATGACCGACCGTGTCTCGGACTCTCTGTTTTGCAGCAAAACCTTGTATTATGATCGACCACCCATCTTCCAAGAGTACCTTCCTTCTTCTCTTTTGCGAATGACAGCTATCAATGAGGACCAAATCCATCCATCATTCTTAGGCTCGTTGCGGGCGACAGGCGTAGTGAGTACCGCTGCATAATGATTGACCGTGTCTCTCTTGCAACAAAAATTTGTACTCATCTTCGATGACTGCTATCAACGAGGACCAAATCTATCTATCCATCCATGGACAACCGGTCATCACTAAATAAAGTACGGAAAATGTTCATGACTAAATAAAGCTGGTAGAACTATCAACTATCAATTTATAACATGGAATCAACCTTTAGAAATTACATGAATTAGTATTGATTCGAAGTAGCGAAGGCAAGAGTTGCTTGCCTGAACTTGCCTGCTTTGTTATCGCTGCGGTGCCAGCTTGTTCTCGGCCATGAATGCGGTTTCTGACTCAGTTTTTTTTTTTTGTGAGATGCTAGTTTGCTAAGGTTGAGCACAGCTGCAAATGACAATCATTCAAGTATCCAGGTTGATCATTAATTTCATCTTCCAAAAGTAAATCTGATAATTCATTTTTAGGAAAAACGGGTAATTTTTAGTGAAGCTTATTCTTTATTTTAGGGAACGCTAATTTGTGCTAAACCAGGGCACTTCACTTATAATAGGCCACGTAAACTACAGGATAGCTCCATGTCGTTCGTGTGCGTAGCGCAAAGCGATCCTCGCCGTCCCAGCCCTTCACTGTGCATCTCTCAATTCTGGCGCCGTACTGGACCCACCCAACTGGCGTGCACGCCGCTGTGGTGATGTTCGACGCACCTCCCCAGTCCCGGCCTGGACATGATCCTCTGGAACGCCATAATCTGCATTCTTACGCGGCCGGGCCTGCCAATCTGGACGCCGCTATAATCTGCATTCTTAAGCGGTGGTCGTCCAGGCACTGATCTGAAGCTGATATGCATCAAAACCGGAGCGGATGGTTACTCAGCCTACTTCAGCATTGCTACGGCGAACCCATGTAGCAGTTTGAGCGTCAGTGATCTCCGGGTTTCTGATGTCTCTCAAGCCTACAAGAGTTGAGCTACTAAAGAATTTGCCTTTCACTCAACCTGTTTGTTTTCTCTTCCATTCCTTCCTCTCTTCTGACTTTTAGGTTGTACTCCCTCCGTTTTCAAATATTTGTCTTTCTAGAGATTTTAACAAGTGACTACATACGAAGCAAAATGAGTGAATCTACACTGTAAAATATGTCTACATATATCCGTATGTTATAGTCCATTTGAAATGTGTAGAAAGACAAATATTTAGAAACGGAGGGAGTAATTGATAGCAACCGCCCGTGTTTGCTCTATGCTGCGTTTTATAGCTTGGTTTGGGTAACATGTCGCATGTACAACGAAGTGCATTATTTCTCTGTCGTGGCCATGGACGGGGAGCCAGGGAGCATGTGACGCGCATGACAAAAGATAAATACGCACGGCTTTGTGTAAGAGTAGTTGGTAGTAATAGTTACTCTAGAAATGTGACATGCAGACGTCTGGCCATATCTCTTAGTGCGTAACGTGCCTTCATACTATTTGATTTGTCGTCGGTGCCCATAATTATCTATAACCGTAAAATCTGGTTCGGACGATGTCCGAGCTATCCGCCCACACGTTTAGGCTGTAGTGTTGGGTCTGGTTAAAATGACTTAAATGACTTCAAAATAATTTGCCAATTACTGATTTAATGTGTACACTTATAATTATTACATACAGACAAATTGATGGTGAAATATAATAAGTTAAATTATTTATATCTACAGTAAATACCAATAGTAAACAATCTGTTAACAGTCCCCAACTTTTCTTCTTCATTTTACACTAGGCTAGCACTGTAGCATTGTGACTTTCCTTCTTTACGTTAGAGGATCCGGTTCTGAACTTGCTTGCATTGTTATCGCTGCGGCGTCAGCTTGTTGTCGGCCATGAATGCCATTTCCGACTCAGTTTTTTTAGATGCTACTTTGCTAAGGTTGAGCACCGCTGCAAATGACAATCATGCAAGTATGCAGGTTAATCATTAATTTCATCTTCCAAAAGTAAATTTGATAATTCATTTTTGGAAAAAGGGTCACTTTTAAGTGAAGCTTATTCGTTATTTTAGGGAACGCTAATTTGTGCTAAAGGAGGGCACTTCACTTAATTAGGCCAAGTAGACTACATGATAGCTCCATGTCGTTCCTTTGCGTAGCGACAAAGTGATCCTCCAGCGCTTCACTCTCGCACCATGCTGGACCCACCCAACTGGCTTGCAGGCCGCTGTGGTGATGTTCGATAAGCCTCCTCAGTCCCGACCTGGACATGATTCTCTGGAATGCCATAATCTACATTCTCAACCGGTCGGGCCTGCCAATCTGGACAACACCGTAATCTGCATTCTTACGTAGTGGTCTTCCAGGCACTGGCCTGAGGCTGATATGCATCAAAATCGGAGCAAATGGTTAGTCAACCTACTTCAGCATTGATCTGTAGCAGTTTGAGCATTAGTGATCTTCGGGTTTCTGATGTCTCTCAAGCCTACCAGAGTTCAGTTTCTAAACAACTTGCCTTTCACTCAACCTGTTTGTTTTCTTTTCCATTCCTTCCTCTGTTCCAACTTTTAGGTGGTAGCTGATAGCAACCACCCATGTTTGATCTATGCTGCCTTTTATAGCTTGGTTTGGGTAACATGTCCCAAGTGCAACGAAGTGTATTATTTCTCTATTGTGGCCATGGTCGGGGAGCCCAGGAGCATGTGACGCGCATGAGAAAAGATAAATACACATGGCTTCGTGTAAGAGTAGTTGGTAGTAATAGTTACTCTAGAAATGTGAGATGCGGACGTCCTGCCATATCTTTTAGTGCGTAATGTGCCTCCATACTATTTGATTTGTCATCAGTGTCCATAATTATTTATAGCTGTAAAATTTGGTAGAGCTGTCCACCCAGACGTTTAGTGGGGACTGGAGGCTCTGGTTAAAATGACTTAAGTTAATTTGCAAATTATTGATCTACTGTGTACATTTATAGTAATTACAAAAAGACAAATTGATGGTGAAATTAAATTAGTTATATTATTTATATCTACAGTAAATACCAATGGTAAATAACCTGCTAACAATACCTAACTTCCCTTCTTCATTTTACACTAGGCTAGCACTGTAACACTGTGACTCTCCTTCTCTATGTTAGAGGATCCAGTTCCGAACTTGCCTACTTTGTTATCGCTGCGGCGCCAGCATGTTGTCGGCCATGAATGTCATTTCCGACTCAGCTTTTTTTTTACATGCTAGTTTGCTAAGGTTGAGCGCCGCTGCAAATGACAATCATGCAAGTATCTAGGTTGATCATTAATTTCATCTTCCAAAAATAAATCTGATAATTCATTTTAAGAAAAAAAACCCGGCTAATTTCTAGTGAAGCTTATTCTTTATTTTAGGGAACTCTAATTTGTGTGAAAGCATGGCACTTCACTTAATTAGGCCAAGTAGACTACATGATAGCTCTCCATGTCGTTCGTGTGCATAACGACAAAGCGACCCTCCAGCCCTTCACTCTGGCGCCGTGCTAGACCACCCAACTGCCGTGCACGCCACTGTGGTGAGGTTCGACGAGCCTCCTTAGTCCCGACCTGGACATGGTCCTCTGGAATGCCGTAACGCGGTCGGGCCTGCCAATCTGGACAGCGCCGTAATGTGCATTCTTACGCGGTGGTTGTCCAGGCACTAACTTGACGTTGATATGCATCGAAGCGGGAGCAGATGGTTACTCAGCCTACTTGAGCATTGATTTGTAGTTGTTTGAGCACTAATGATCTCCGGGTTTCTGATGTCTCTCAACCCTACCAGAGTTGAGCTGCTAAACAATTTGCCTTTTCACTCAACCTGTTTGTTTTCTCTTCCATTCCTTCCTCTGTTCCGACTTTTAGGTGTTAGCTGATAGCAACCTCCCGTATTTGCTCTATGTTGCCTTTTATAGCTTGGTTTGGGTAACATGTCGTAGGTACAACAAAGTGTATCATTTCTCTGTCATGGCCATGGACGGGGAGCCAGGGGGCATGTGACGCGCATGAGAAAAGATAAATACACATGACTTCGCATAAGAGTAGTTGGTAGTAATATTTACTCTAGAAATGTGACATGCATCCGGCCATATCTCTTAGGGCGTAATGCGCCTCCATACGATTTGATTTGTCGTCGGTGCGCATAATTATTTACAGCCATCAAATTTGGTTCGGACGACGTCCGAGCCGTCCGACGTTTAGGGGGAGTGGAGGCTCTGGTTAAAATGACTTAAACTAATTTGCAAATTACTGATCTAATATGTACATCTATAGTAATTACATACTGACAAATTGATGGTGAAATAAAGATAGTCAGATTATTTATATCTACAGGAAATACAATAGTAAACAACATGTTAACAATCCCAAACTTTCCTTCTTCATTTTACACTAGGCTAGCACTATAGTACAGTGACTTTCCTTCTCTACGTTAGAGGACCCAGTTCCGAACTTGCCTGCTTTGTTATTTGCTGCGGCGCTAGCTTATTGTCGGTCATGAATGCCATTTCTGACTCAGTTTTTTTAGATGCTAGTTTGCTAAGGTTGAGCACCACTACAAATAACAATCATGCAAGTATCCAGGTTGATCATTAATTTCATCTTCCAAAAGTAAATCTGATAATTCATTTTTAGAAAACACGGCTATTTTTTAGTGAACCTTATTCGTTATTTTAGGGAACCCTAATTTGTGTTAAAGCAGGGCACTTCACTTAATCAGGCCAAGTAGACTACATGATAGCTCCATGTCATTCGTGTAGAGTAAATTGCATAAAACCACCACTTTGAAGGCTCGGTTTGCGAAAAACACTAGGATACAGTTTCTCTGCAGAAAACATCACATCTTGCGTAATGGTTTTGCAAAAACCACTGATCGGCGGATCTGACCATGTTAAGTTAGTTTATGACAGGTAGGGCCCGCCAGTCAGGCTGACATGGCACCGCTTAATATCCATTTTTCATATGCAAAACATAATCATAATTTTGTTGTAGCTCTTCCCAAGCACTCTTAATTTGTATCCAATCTGATCAAATGACGTATCTACTTTTTGATCCTGCAAAGAACAAATGATTATTGAACGTCTGCTGCATCCAATGTATGCTGATTGCGGTCCTCTTTTAACAACTGGGTTAATTTCTAGAAGATCTGAATTCAATATGATGATAATAAATTTCTTTGCGCATGAGTGCTGACAATGTATTTTATTTGAGGTTCCAGAAATTGAATTTACCATTCCATCACGTGAGGACAAATACATATTAAGGATAGTCCAATATTAACGCAACAATCAAACACCTTCTCCAATTGTTGTTAATTAGGTTGAGGCATCGTGTCACCAATGCTACTTCTGTTGCCTACCTAGATTTGATATGGTAGGTAAGTCAATTAGCTTTTAATATGGGATTAGTCTTTGTATACAAATTTACTCGACACCCGAATGTAAAAAGAGTAAAACAGTAGGGTTGATAAGGGTTGTTTTGTTCCCAGGCAAGATCTTTCAATAATTCAGTTCCTCGACGCTTTTCTTCGGTTTTCTACTGATACTACAAAGCTTTCATCCAAATCGATGCTCAATTTCGCATGGAGGTGAAACTAGAGCTGTCTTGCTCCATGTTAATTTTATTCTACTTGTCCCCCATTGCACACTGAGGAATAGGGTTCCATGTCAATCGGCGCAAAAGGTAATACAACTTATTAGTTGATTACACTAAATTTTGATAAGAGATGCAAAAGGAGCAAAACGGTAGGGATAATAAGGGTTGTTTTGTTCCCAGGCAAGATGTTTCAATAATTCAGGTCCTCGACGCTTTTCTTGGGATTTCTACTGGTACTACAAAGCTTTCATCCAAGTTAATGCTCAGTTTCTCATGGAGGTGAAATTAGAGTTGTCTTGCTCCATGTTAATTAATTATCCTACTTGTGCCCCATTGCACACTGAGGAATAGTGTGCCATGTCAGTCGGCGCAAAAGGTAATACAACTAATTAGTTGATTACACTAAATTTTGATATGAGATTATAAGTGTACAATTGATGGAAGATTGATTGTTGTTTTACTGTTTTAGTTTTCTCACCATTACGACTCTCCCTTGTCTTAGAAATAACTTTGGATGATAACCGTGCTTGATAATGTGAGGTTTGAGCCGAAGATAATCAATCATTTTCATTTATGTACTGGAAATGGTTACACCACCATTCCTTTAACCCAATAACATAGTTTTTCGCTCAAGGTTCCTTCAGTGCTTTCCAATGGATGATTGTACCAATTTGACGTAGCCATTGATTTCGATAGTTGAACTTAATATTCTCTGTGGAAGTCATAAAAAATACTTTTCAATTCAATTGAGTCAAAGCATTGCCAATGATTATGTGAATACTTTGATGGAAAATCCACTGAATCAGCTCAATATACTCCGGGAGTCAAGGTAATTGAAATTATAATGAAGTTGCTATTTTCTGAACACAATATTTTTTGTTTAAAATTCAAGTGGCCTGAAGTAGTTTTTATTGGCATATGACCACCTTATCCTTTGGTTCAAACGTATTGACCTTGCTACCGGGGAGGTGAATCACTGGAAGAGAGGTGTTCCACAGGAGAGGTTGGTCCCTGGGAGAGAAGACATGTTAATATGAAGATCATTGATTAGAGGTACATGCATACATGATTCTTCTTATAATGCTTCCTATACGCTTGGATTTCAAATTTGGAAATTCTCTGGCCTGTCATGAAGTGGTGTACTATGAGTCTGGACAAAGCATAGAATTTTATCTAGCTGTTTTTCCCGGGTTTATCCTTCAATCATGTTTCTCCAATTTAACTTGTGATTCTTGCATTCCCTGCAAATTCATGTTTTAGGTCACTGCCATTTATCCACTCAGTGAAGGCTAGTTGCTGCTCCATGATTAAGGCTTAATTTTCAAATGAGTTTTGGAGTATGTTTATAGTCCAGTGGCAACTTTAAAATATATATGAAATCGAGCTAGAGTTGGTAATAAACTAAATAGACCTACCAGATTAGTAATTAGTTTTGTATTATTACTTACTACTCATTGGTGTACCTCTTCAAAAGGAAAAGGAAAACTTCTGCGAAACAACTTATTTCACTCTATTTTATATTTCTCTATAGTTTATTTCCCGACAATGCATGCCATCATGGTCGGAGCCTTGTTATTCACTCCACGATTGAAGGGTGCACTTTTGCAAATGTCCAACGACCTTCTTTTGCGAATGTTACTGAACGTGGAATTTCCTCCCATCATCACATATTTTCTGGTTTATGCTCTCATGTATGTGCGGAAATTAGAAGAGGTACACATATCTTACACTATAGTCCTTGATACAACGTTTCCTTCCATCGCAACATTGAGTGTCTAGGCTTCATTTCCATAACTGATGTTATGTAAGTTTCCAGTTTGAGGACCAGTGCTTTCTATTTATTTTTTATTCGAGGTAATGGAAGTAGTTATGACATGTTAGCACCATACCATTGGCATATACTCCCGCCGTCCCAAAATAACCGTCTTAACTTTGTACTGACTATAGTACAAAGTTGCATTAAAGTCAAGACACATATTTTGGGGTAGAGGGAGTATATGTTAAACTATTGGGTGAAAGTCAACAAAGTTTGCCCATATGTGCAGCCGTGCGGACCAGATGGTTGGTGTGCCTACCTATGAATCAGATGGTTGCGAGTTCATACAAGTAAGAGCAACACAGTATATGTTGGGATCTTGACTTGTAGAGGCTGATTTTGTAGTAATTCAGTATATGTATTCATTTTTTCAATATAAATGCTATTGCCTGATCAAAATAATCGCTAAGTATTGATATTGTATGCTTGGTCTGTGGAGAAGTGGTGGTACGCTATTTTGATCGTTTGGCAGATTGTTCTTCATAATGTGATATTCTATAGGCTTTCTTACTTATGACCTCCTGCTTAACTATTGCACTCCTTCGCTGCCACTGATTAAAAATTGCTCTTGTATTGCTGTTCAATACATGGATCATTTTTACAAATTTGGCTACATGTATTGTGTCTATATATTTAAAAGAAGTTCCTGCCAATCCATTGTAAAAATGGACGGGCACTGCAACGCGCGCCTTCGATGATCTAGTATGCATCAAAACCGGAGCGGATGGTTACTCAGCCTACTTCAGCATTGATCTGTAGCAGTTTGAGCATCAGTGATCACCGGGTTTCTGATGTCTCTCAAGCCTACTAGAGTTGAGCTGCTAAACAATTTGCCTTTCACTCAATGTGTTTGTTTCTCTTCCATTCCTTCCACTGTTCCGACTTTTAGGTGGTAGCTGATAGCAACCGCCCGTGTTTCCTCTATGCTGCCTTTTATAGCTTAGATTGGGTAACATGTCGCATGTACAACGAAGTGTATTATTTATCTGTCGTGGCCATGGACAGGGAGCCAGGGAGCCTGTGACGCGCATGAGAAAAGATAAATACACATGGCCTCGCGTAAGAGTAGTTGGTAGTAATAGTAACTGTAGAAATGTGACATGCGGACACCCGGTCATATCTCTTAGGGCGTAATGCGCCTCCATACTATTTAATTTGTCGTCGGTGCCCATAATTATTTATAGCCATAAATTTTGGTTCAGACGGCTCGTCTGCCCACACGTTTACAGTGGAGCGAGGGTCTGGTTGTAGATGCTCTAAGGCAATAACGGCTGAAAAACAAAATTCAATACATATGTGGATTTTTGTTAATGGATACAAATGTGGAGTTTTGTAAGATGCTAAATAAGTCGAGGGTGTTGTCCAGGGTCCAGCTACACGATAGAGCGCCCATCCCTCTCCTTTGAGCCAGCTTGCAAACCCACTGTGCCAGGTCCAGAAAAGAGGAAAATAGCAACACTCTTTGTTACAAAAAAAACGAGTCCATTTTCATTAAATTTTATTTTTAGTTTTCTCTATTCTTTTGGATAAAATAAACGTGTCAAAAATGTTCATGTACACAAAAAAATGCCCGTGTGTATAGAAAAAGTTCACGTGTATTTCCAAAAATATTCTTACATGCGTATTAAAAAGTGTTCATCGTGGGTTAAACTTATTCGTCATGTATTAAAAATTGATCTTCGTGTATTCAAATATATTCTGTGTATTTTGTAAAATGTCCATCGTGTATTTGAAAAAAAAAGTGTCTCACGCATTGAAAAGTATTCATAGTGTATTTCAAAAACATGCATCATGTTACTGAAAATGTTCATCGTGTAATATAAAATGCTTCTCATATGTTTAGAAAATGATCATCATGTGTTATGAAATGTTCATCATGTATTTAAAAAATGTTCAATGTGCATCTTAGAAAATATTAAACGTATCTAGAAAAACGTTCACCATCTATTTAGAAAGAAGATACTATACATGTATTTTACAAAATGTTCAATGTGTGTTTAAATAATATTCACCATGTATTTAATCATATAAATAATATAATAAATGTGCAATGTGCATTCAAAAAATGTTCAACATGTATTTAGAAAATGTTCAATGTGTATTTTAAAAACATTCAACGTGTATACAGAAAATGTTCAACGTGCATTCAAAAAAAGTTGACGTGTATCTAAAAATGAAAAAATAAGAAAAATAAAATAAAAACGGAAAATAAAAGTTAAAAGGAAAGCCAAGAATAAATAAACCTAAATAAACTGATGAAGACCAGTAAAAAGTACATAAAAAGAAAGAACAAAACTAGACGGAACCCTCCGAAAACCGCATGGCTTCATTGTAGGTAGAAGCTTCCCAAAACTAGATGCACAACCACAGTTCGGGCTGGCCTATTCCACCGAGTGTTTGAAGAAGGCGACTCCTTCCATGTGGCACCAAGCGAGATATAACTCTCGCAAAATGAGTCAGACATTTTACCGGCTTCTGGGGCCCAGTTTGCCTCTGGTGTTGTGCATCTCGGCCGACCTTATTTCTTTTCTTTTTGCGGGTGGCCGACCTTATTTCTCACGCAACAAGAAAGGGGAAAAAGATACATTTGTCAGTAATACACATTTGAGGTCGGGCTAAACTACACCCGATGACTAGTAAATTCAAAAATAGTAAAAAAATCAAAATATTCTGAATTTTTAAGCATTGAAGATGCTCATGTGTGCAAGGAGCGTGCAAATTTTTATGGTGTTTGGACATTTCAGGACCTTAGATTTTTCAAAGTTCTTTCACATCCTTTTTTTTTCACGATCTCCTCGAATGTCTGAACAGCACAATGTTTTGCACGCACCTCACACACTCGAGCATCTTGGATGCCAAAAATTCAGAACATCAAAATTTGTTTGCTATTTTATTTGATTTTACTGTTCATGCCCAGGTGCAGATGCACCTAAGCACCGAATCGCCGGACTCGATATCCTGTGTTTTTTTTGAGAAACACCTCTCAAAAAGGGTTATCTTCTTTCATTTTTCTTATTTCCTATTCTCTACTACTTATACTACTTAAAAAATTTAATGTTCCCATTTCAACTTTGTTCCCACCACCCCTTTGTCCAACCTTTCATCTATATGATAATCAATCACCTTAATTTACTTACCTTCTAAACCAGTTCCACTTTAATTTACTCACCAAACTTCTAATCAAAATATAAGGTAATTCACGGGCATAATTTGATGAAAATTTATTTACATAATCACATTATTATTGACGGGTAAATCACAAGTCAACGTACTCGAATATTTATATGCTATTGCAACGCACGGGCATTGTTCTATATCTCTATCTCTACTACTTGAAAAGAATGTAAGGTTCCCATCTCACCTTTCTTCACACCACCCCTTCGTCCAACCTTCCATGTATATTTACTTACCAAACTTCTAATCAAAATATAAGGTAATTCACGATCATAATTTTATGAACATTTATTTACACAAATCGCATTATTATTGACAGATAAATCAGAAACTAACGTACTAGAATATTTATATCCCGTTGCAACGCACGGGCATTGTTCTAATATACTTAAAAAGATGTAAGGTTCTACCGTCGTCCTTCGTGTAACCGTAGTACACTTCTCATTTCACTTCCTGATTTAATTTTTCCTTATATATATTCGCAAAAAAAAAATCCTTATATTCTGTTTTTTCCATTGGTTTTTCCTAATAACTATCTGAACTGCCCCACCTCTTATTTAGATACCAAATTAGAATATATTTTGTTTAGTAAGTTAATAAATTCTTATCAAATAATTGCTTAAAATAAAATCTATTTTTTATGCAACAAAATTAATATGGATAGATAAATCATTGATTAATCTACTAGAATATTATCCACTACCCAGGCTAGAGTCTCTACATTAGGAGTTAGCTGCATGTATAATTCAATGACATTTTGGTGGGAGGAACATAGTTACATAAATATTTATGTACTTACTACATGCAGATCATGCTTCTTAGTAGTATATTTCTAAATTAAATAGACACACACAAAATTTAAAATTGATTAATTAGCTTAAATTAGTTGGGTAATGGTGCAGATGCCTGACGACATGGTGGTGACGTGGTGTACGTGATTATTGTTGCCATTGTGGCACACACCTTATTGTTCACGCCGAAGAAGGTGGTACAACACCAACCGACGGTGTACCCGGTGAGCTAATCCCTACGTCATCGGGCGCCATATATATGTGGTGCTATTGGACGTCGAACCGATACATCTAGGAGCATCCACTAGCGGGCCGTGATGGCTGCACCGTGCCTACTTACAAGGCAGAGGCGTAGACAAGCCCGAGGCACACCGGGGCGCGACGGCCGCGTGCAAGCTTCTTGAAGGCACTTTTCATGCCTTGTAGCTACAGCGCAGTGAAGCCAGCCCGGGGCTTGGAATTCAGCATCTGCCTCTGTAGCAAGGCGCAGTTTATCAGCAGTATCGCCTTGTTCCACCTCTTCATGATGACCAAGTACCGCGTCCCCCTCGAACTCCTAATTGCTATAATCATATGTCGTGGCCTCTTTTGGCTCGCTGCCCTCTAGCATGCAGGTAAGTGCGGAAGTTAAACTCTCCTGTTGTTGTATCGTCTTGATGGGAGACCCTCCGAGTTAATTATTAGATTTCTATACACAGCTTTTGATAGGGAATCTGATTCTTGTTCCTTCGTACTAAAGTTGTGACAATTATTTTGAGACGGAGGGAATATGAAATTACATGAATTGCGGTCAATCTATCGAATTACATCTACTCCATGGCCCATGTAGCACGTCATTTATAGATTAGGTTTTTTCCCCTAGGAAGCAGCTTCTCTAAGGCGCATATGCAACCCATCAAGTCCACCTCCTTCCCTTGTACCCCGTCACCTCCTCCAGATCGTCGCTCACCTGCGTGCCGAGAATCTGCCTAGCGAGGAACAACGCTGATTCAGCCATGGCGGACGGCAGGATTTGTCTAACGAACCCGAAAAACGCCAACGTCAGGTTGATCAGCCGAAGCGCCAGGGACGTCACAAACAACTCCTCTTCCCGCTGGAAGAACCTTGTGAAATGGTCGACGGACGTGTACGCGGTTGGGCCATCCACGAGGCAGCCGAGATCCATGACGAGCTCCCGCTCCATCGCTTCTACAGGGTCCATATCACCGGGTTGACCCCAAAACCATTGTTGACTGGGACTGTTAGAGTTTGAGTTGTTTTCCTCATGTAATCTTAAACTATCTCTATCTCTCTCCCTCCCGTATCTATCTCTACCTCTTGTACCGACAGAACAGGATTCTCTCTCGTCTCTCTTGAACGCCATGGCAAGGCATGCTTGCCTTTAATAAATAGATGCACGCGGCCCTCCTAAAGGAGAGTAGGAACACTTATACCCGAAAATTGCAAGGCGTGGACGAGCTCGCGCGATCCTGGTATGGTGACGCGTTTGTTCGCCTAGAGATGCGGGACGGCCGTGGTATTTCAGGTGGTAGACGAGGTGTAATTAATGCGTGTACGCGATGGCAAGTGACGCAATGGGAGCCGATGTTGGCGACGGGCGTCAAAGGGCGGTGACGGTGTTTTGTGCCGGCTCTGTTATGGTCGGATGCGTCAAACCTGGCTTCGCCCCACTGGATCCCTCGCATGCAGCGCGGGCATTGACTATTCCATGGTCTGGGTGTCCAGCGGAGCAGCACAGTTTAATATAATGCTTAGGGCCACCACTCGAACGGCTAATGTCGTGCTTAATGTGCTCCCGGCCTGACAACATCTTTCCTTAATTTACACGCAAGAAAAAAAACATATTTTCTTAATTTGTTTTTATATCAGCACAGGTGGCCGCGCGAGGGAGTGTTTGGGTGAAGTGCAAATACTGGGCTGAACTACTTCTGGTGAATTAGCTGCCATGTTTTATCATTTACCACAGCAAAATTGTTTTTAGCAACTTCAGTATGCCTTCACGCCAAAATTAAATTAAATTAGGAGGCTTGTAATTGTTTTTGTAGTAGTGAAAAATTTACGGTATTATGCACCGTGCGAACATTTTAATTACGGCCTTTTTTGGCACCGAGAGCGGGAAGGCAAGTGTAAATAGTGGGGAAAAAATTGTACTCGCATATACTAAAAAAGAAACACGTCACTTGTTGTAAATGCTAGTGTTAGTGGAAAGAGCGTACATGAAATTTTCAAAGGGAAATGGAGCAGGCGTATATTGCTGGTGGAAAAACAAATTAGGAGATATTATTTTCCTGGTAACAGTTGGTGTTTGAATTCATTTTGTTTTTTCGCATGTGGAAATATCACGTGTTTTCGTCCTGAATGTTTGTATGTAGCAGTTGCATGCGCCAAACAACGCAAAGTTTTTTTTTTGCCATTATTTTCAACATTGGAAAAAAACACCAAGGAAAAATCAGCAAGTGTACATACAGGGATGGTTATTATGTGCGTGTTTCACGTGCTTATGACCCTTGTTAGCGTTGTTATGACCAAAAGTACAAGGTTGTCCAGGCAAACAAGGGAGAAACTAGTTGACGAGCGCTCTTTCGGGAACCTCGCAACAATCACGTAGGGGCACGCTCTCAGCCGTCACTACATGTCGCGCTCTGGACGCTCCCTCTAGATTTTATTGTTTTTTATTATTTTTCTGCATGCGTTTTTGGCTTTTTGAATGATTTTTTTCCTGTTTTTTTTTACTTTTCGGTTTTTCATCGGTCTTCCTTAGGTTTTGGACAAAAAAAATTGATTTTCTTGCGTGAAAGACGCATTTTTTTTGCTTCCGTGAGAGGTAGGGTTTTGCTTTTGTGAGAGGCACAGCCATGCCTCTCGGAAACGGGAAAAAATGCGTTCTTTTTCCCCTTCCGCGAGAGGCACGGTTTTGCTTCTGCGAGAGGCACGATCGTGCTTCTTGAAAACGAAAAAAATAAACGTGTTTTCTGATTTTATTTTTCCTTCCGCGAGAGGCACGATTTTACTTCCGCGAGAGTCACGGTTGTGCATTCGCGCCTTTCGGAAACGGAGAAAAAAACACGTTTTCTATTTTTTTTTCCTTTCATGAAAGGCACGGTTTTGCTTCCTCGAAAGGCATGGTTGTGCTTTCGCGAGAGGCAAAATGCCTCTTGGAAAAGGAAAAAAATGCGGTTTTTTTCCTTCCGCGAGAATCACGTTTTTGCTTCTGCGAGAGGCAAGATTGTGTTTTCGCGAGAGAAACGGCCGTGCCTCTTTCAGAAAGAAAAAAAAACATGCTCCCGGTTCGGTTTTTTCGTGAAAAAAGTTTCGTCAAAAATCTATCAACATGGGATCTAGTTTTGAAGATCCTGACGCGGGGAATCCAATGATAAAATGGTTAGAGATTTGGACGTGCGGTTTGAAAGGTAAAACGTTTTGAATAAACGGATATACGAAAAGAGAGGAAATCTTTTACAAATTAAGCAGTATATGAATAAGATGATGGTCTAGATGCATGAGCTAGCACAGAGAAGAGAAAATGGGTTTGGCAAAGTTTACCTGTCCATGAGCTTCTCGCCTTAGGCCACGCCCCATGGGAGATGATAGATTTGCTTTTACTTTTCAGCGTCAGTCGGGTGACCATGGTCCCATAATCTGGTACACACTTATCCATTCCGCACACACGTCTGCCTGACGCACGCACAAGACGGAGGTTGTTATGTACAGTGCCAACATACCTGTACCAACGGAACATCATAATCCTGGTCCGGCATTTCCCTGTTATTTTACACGGCTCCATCTTCACGCGTTACTCCTGGACGTAAGTAGTCCGCCTGTCTCCATACACTCGCATTGAATACAGTACATGACGCGTCAACGATTGGCTCGTCCAACTAGCAGGAGCGCGCGAGCCCGTCCACACCATCGCCACTTATACCACAATTCTTACATGGTATACAAAGCTAGCCTCTTCCCTATCATCTAGCAAACACAAAAACCAAAACCCTAGCGCCCTTCCATCGCTATCACCATGAGCTCCAGCTCTGTCGGCCTCAACCTCGGCGCCCCACCAACAGAGAAGCTCGTGAGGGGGAACTACCTCCTATGGAAGGCGCAAGTTCTGCCGGCATTGCGAGGCGCGCAGGTGACCGGTCTTCTCGACGGTAGCGATGCAGCGCCGCCAAAAACAGTGGAGGTCACCAAATCGGACAAGACCACGGCCATAGAGCCGAATCCACTGTATGGTCCATGGATTGCCAAGGATCAGCAGGTCCTAAGCTATCTGCTGAACTCGCTCACTCCAGAGATCCTCGCACAAGTCATCAGTAAGGAAAGTACCCTTGATCTGTGGACATCCCTTACCACGATTTTTGCTGCGCAGTCGCAATCGCGAATAACAAACTTGAGGATCGCCATCTCCAACACCAAGAAGGGGAACATGTCCAGCAATGCCTTCATCGCCAGGATGAAGAGCCTCGGAGACGAGCTTGCGGCAGCAGGTCGTCCGGTGACAGATGGAGAGATGGTGGACTACATCCTCGCCGGACTCGATCGGGATTACGATCCTGTTGTTGCAGTAGTTGGCGCCATCAAGAATTCCATCTCTGTTGATGATCTTTTCTCGCAGATTTCCGCCTTCGATCAGAGGATGGAGATGCTAGGCAACGGACCAGCAGGTTTTCGTTCGTCAGCCAATGCTATGTACAGGAGGCGCGGCCAGTCTCGGGGCAGAGGAGGCCGCAGACGAAGAGGGTGTGGTCGCTCCGACCGTGCTCCTCCTTCTCCTGTTCGCGCCGGAGGGAACGGCGGCTATCAGCAGCGTCAACATCAGCCACCACCGCAGCAGCACCAGCAACAGCATGAGGGTGATTACCCCGAGTGCCTGATTTGTTATAAGTACCATGCCGGCGGCGCCAGGGACTGCTGGCATCGGTACGAGGAAGATAATCAGGAAAAGAAAAAGGCCAACCTCGTCACCAACTCGTATGGCATCGACACTAACTGGTATGCAGGAGAGCTTGACAAGTTGACGATGCGGGAGAAATATCATGGAGGTGACCAAGTGCACACGGCAAGTGGAGCTGGTATGGATATTACTCACATTGGCATCTCAATTGCTAAAACCCCTTAGAATTTTTTTCATCTCAACAATGTCTTACATATCCCTCATGCATCAAAAAATCTTGTCTCTGTTCATCGTTTTACACTTGACAATAACGTTCTCATCATATTCTATCCTTATTCTTTTGTGATTAAGGATTTGGCAACGAGGAGAGTCATCCTTAGAGGGAGATGCGAGGGAGGTCTCTATCCAATCACATCATCTTCGTCTTCGTCATGGTCAAATAAGCAAGCTTGGAGTGTCACCAAACCATCTTCAGAAAAGTGGCACCGACGCTTGGGTCATCCATCTTCAGTTATAGTTCAGCATGTTCTTAGCAAAAATAAACTTCCTTTTGTGTCTAGTATTGAGTCAGCTTGTGATGCGTGCCAACAAGCAAAAAGTCATCAATTACCATATCCCATCTCTACTAGTGTATCTACTACTCCATTGCAACTTATCTTTTCAGATGTTTGGGGACCAGCCCCACTTTAGTTGGTAGATTTCATTATTATGTAAGCTTTATTGATGACTATAGCAAGTTTACTTGGATTTATTTGCTAAAGAAGCGATCCGATGTCTTTCAGGTTTTTAGCAATTTTCAAAGTCTTGTTGAACGTCAACTGAACTCTAAAATCCTTGCCATGCAAACGGATTGGGGAGGTGAGTATGAAAAACTTAATTCCTTCTTTCAAAAGATAGGGATTTCCCACCATGTATCTTGTCCCCATGCCCATCAACAGAACGGTTTTGCTGAACGAAAGCATCGCCACATTGTTGAAGTAGGACTAGCATTGCTAGCTCATGCATCTATGCCTCTCAAATTTTGGGATGAGGCCTTTCTCGCTGCAACATACCTTATCAATATTCGTCCCAGTAAAGTCATCAAGTTTGAGAACCCTATCACTCGTATTTTTGGTATTACTCCAGATTATACATCCCTTCGCATATTTGGTTGTGCATGTTGGCCGAATATCTGACCATACAACACATGCAAACTTGCGTTTCGTTCCAAACAATGTGTTTTCTTGGGGTATAGTCCTATACACAAAGGGGTCAAATGTCTTGATGTCTCTACTGGCAGAGTCTACATAGCTAGGGATGTTGTCTTTGATGAATCTGTTTTCGCTTTCGAGTCACTACATCCAAATGCCGGTGCTCTTCTTCGAAAATAAATTCTTCTTCTTCCGGAGTTTGATCAAGGGGGTGATAACAATTGTACTGACCAATGTGCTAATATTCCTTCTAGTTCTACTCCTGGTACTATGCCTGTGCAGGTGCACGAAGAAAACGGAGTTCAAAACGGGCAAAATGATCAAAATCCGGTACAAAACGGGGCTATATTTGATGTCTATGAGGAAGAAGCAGCAGGTGCGGAGCCCGAGGAGGATCCGGCGGCGCCTGCCACGCCTGCGCGCCGATCCGTCTTGGATCACGGGCGGAAATCCGCGCGGGATCGCGTGCCTGTCAGCCGACAGGGAAACCAGGCGTCTCCGGCCCGCTCCACGTCCACCATATCAGCGCACATGCAGGGGAAAGAAGAGGACGCGTGACCCCCCTCGTTCAGCGCGCGCATGCAGGGGACAGGAACACCAGGCTCGGGATCCTTTGCTTCGGATAACTCTGTTGACCCGGACGTCTCTAGTTCAGTCCGAGCCACACAAAGGTCTACAGGATCCGGTGCATCAGTCCAGTCTGCACACATGGATGGGTCGCCTAGATCTTCTGCCACCAACCAGTCTATGCAGTTTCCTGTGCAGCAGCAAGAACAACCTGCTACTACTTCAAGGGTCATGACCCGGCTACAAAAAGGTATTAGAAATCCCAAAATAAGAAGGGATGGCACTATACCATATGGCATGCTATGTGTTTCAGGTGAACCAGCAAGGTTGAGTGATGCACTTGGAGATCCTAAATGGAGAAAGGCCATGGATGGAGAGTATGATGCACTCATGAAGAATAAAACATGGCACTTGGTACCAAGTCAGAGAGGTAAGAATATTATTGACTGCAAGTGGGTCTATAGAATTAAAAGAAAAGCAGATGGCTCTATTGATAGGTATAAAGCACGTCTAGTTGCAAAAGGATTTAAGCAACGGTATGGTATTGATTATGAGGATACAATTAGCCCAGTTGTAAAAGCTGCTACTATAAGACTTGTGCTAGCCATTGTTGTTTCTAGGGGATGGAGTCTTCGACAGCTAGATGTTCAGAACGTGTTTCTGCATGGTGTTCTGGAAGAGGAGGTCTATATGAGGCAACCACCAGGATATGAAAACAAACAAACACCTCATTATGTTTGCAAGCTTGACAAAGCTCTTTATGGTCTGAAACAGTCACCTAGAGCATGGTTCTCAAGGCTAAGTTCACAGTTGAAGCATCTTGGGTTTGTTCCGTCCAAGGCAGATACATCTCTCTTTATTTATAATAAGGCAAACACAATGATTTTTGTGCTCATATATGTGGATGATATTATAGTTGCAAGCTCTTCACAAAATGCCACTGATGCTCTCTTGCGTGATTTGAGTTCAGAGTTTGCTTTGAAGGATCTTGGTGATTTACATTTCTTCTTAGGCATTGAAGTTAAGAAGACTCAAGATGGCATCACTAAAAAAATACACTTCCGTATGCGTTTGTCACAGTAGGTCACGTTTTCTGTCATGCATGTACATCCATGACAAATTTATGACAGAATCAAGATAGTCATACCTGTGCTGTCGTAGAAGTGTTCCATGACATTACCAAAATTATCATCACGGAAGTGTCCACTTCCATGACGATAAATCGCGCGTCACAGAAGTGCTTTCGTCAAGGGTGACCGACAGGTGTCATCCACCGTAACGGAACGCCGTTAAGCTATCGGGTCCGGTTTTGGATCCGATAACCCGTTAACAGCCCAGACCAATGGGGATTTTCTACGTGTAAAATCATCATTGGCCGAAGGAAACACGTGTTGCCTCACCGTTGGGACATATGTCATCCACTCATTGGATAGGAGGCGCCTATGATAGGTCGACACGTGGCACGACCCAACAGTGGTCCATTCCGGTGGAAAAGGTCGGCCCAGTAAAAAATAACAGGCCGGCCCATATAAGGCCTACTTGTGTCAGGTCCATTTAAGCCCATGGCCCATACGAGATGTGCCAATTCGGCCCGTCAACGGCCCGTTAAAAATTTGACACCATTGCAGCCCATCGTCAGTTCGACCCGTTAACAGCCCACTATATATTTGCGCTCAATATCGGCCCGATGAGATTTCGGCCTGTTAACGGCCCATTCAGTGGATGGGCCAATTTTCACGATGTACATCTTTCGGCCTTTTAGCGACCCATTTAAATGTTGGGCTGATTTCCGGCCCGGTGTGTCTTTCAGCCTGTTGACGACCCATAAATCAGTTGGGCCATTTGTAGTCGGACCTGAGTTTCGGCCTTTTAGCGACCCATTTAAGTGGTGGGCCAATTTCCGGCCCGGTGTGTCTTTCAGCCTGGTGACGGCCCATATATCTGTTGGGCCATTTGTAGTCTGTAACACCCCGCATGTTACTTGCCATATTTGTAACTCCGACTCTTGCCATTTCCGGCTATGTGATATGTTTTTCCCTCCGTTGCCGGGTGTTGTCTTTCGTTTTGTATTTTGTCATGTCATGCATTTTCATATCATGTCATCATGTGCATTGCATTCGCATACGTGTTCGTCTCATGCATCCGAGCTTTTTCCCCGTTGTCCGTTTTGCAATCCGGCGCTCCTATCTCCTCCGGTGCACCCTTCTTGTTTTCTTTCGTGTGCGTGTGTCAAACTTTCTCGGAATGGACCGAGGCTTGTCAAGTGGTCTTAATATACCACCCGGAGACTACCGGTCAAGTTTCGTTCCATTCGGAGGTCGTTTGGTACTCCATCGGTTAACCGGGCCTCCGCAAAGTCCATTTGAGTATCCAGCAAAAACCCCCTCCAAAACCAGCCCAAAGCCCACCAAACTCTCTTCCATGCTCTAGGTCGTTCGATCACGATCGTGTGGGCGAAAACCGCACCTCATTTGGAGTCTCCTAGCTCCCTCTACCTATTTATATGTGGGCATCCCGAAAAACGAATTCTCAGACGAAACCCTAACCCTCTCCCTCCGCGCCGCGCCGGACGCGTCCGCCGCCGCGCCACGGCAAATCCGCTGTTGCCACGTGTCCCGCCGGCCTCTCCCTCCGCGCCGGCCCGCGAGCCCGCCGCGGGCCCGCTCGAGCCCGCCGCCGCCTCCTCCGCGCCCGCGCGCGCGCTGCCCCACGCCCGCCGGCGGACCCGCGCGCCGCCGGGTCCCATCGCCGCGGCGCCGGGCGAGCTCGTCGCCGGCCGCCGCCCGTCGCCACCTCCGGCGCCGCCACCATCCGCCCGCGCCTCCGGCCACCGGCGCCGCCGCCCGCCTCCTCTCCTTCCCACGGCCGCCGCCACCGCCTCCTTTCCTCCTCCCGCCGGCGAGCGAGCCCGAGCTCGAGCGAGTCGCTCGATCCGATCTGGTACAGTCCCGTTGACCCTTCCCCCTCGCGTCCTTTTTTTTTCCCAAGTCCCAGATTTTTATCAGCAAGTGCTCCTGTTCCCGATGCAATAACTCTGTGCATGTAGCTCCGATTTGTGCGTGTAATATGTCAAATCGTTCGTCTCGTGATGCTCTTCATTTTGTTAAATTGCACCATGTTCTTTACAGGTCATCTTGATGCCCAAATCTTCGTTGGAAGAGGGCTAGTTGCTGTTAATCTCTGGTTCTTATCAGAACTTGGAGATTTGTCATTTTTGTATCATTTAATCTGTGCATCTTTTGAGCATGAGCTCTACATGTGTTTTGAATTATGCCATGCCATCTTTCCAGTGGTATAGTCCATGAATTTTTGTGATCTTTGTGGTGACTAGCACAAGCATGCAAAGTAGGCCCCGTAATATTTCTGATTTCAGGGACTTGGTGATTTTTCTAAGTCTTTGCCTGCTGTAATTTTGTTGCCATGTAAACTTGATGCTAGAGAGAGATCCATGCATATTTTGGAGATATTCAGTAAGAATGTTTTGTAGATATAGTTGTAATTGATCCATTTCTTTAATTGTTTGCAATTTTAGAGTAACATAGCATGACTCAATCTTGCTCTACTTTTACTATAAAATATTTCTGGCAGATTCTTAACATGATATGCATCTTTGCCAAGCTTATTGTAGTTGATCCACACATGCTATGCAATTGTTCTTGCCATGGATAGCTTCATAAACATGCCATCTTGCTGTAGGTATGCTTGGTTTGTCATGCATTGCTCTGTAGTGAGTGCATCAAGCTCACAAAGAGGCCTATATATTAATATTTCTGCCATGCTCTGTTTTCTGCTAAGTCTGAAACCTGATAACAAAACTTGCTATGTTTACATGCTTGCCATCATATCTTCTGGTCCTTTTTGGCTTATGGTCAGTAAGGGACTTTTGTCATGTGCATCTAGTAGAACACTACCATGCCTTGTTTTGCTATGTTAAGTTCCTGTAGCATGTTGATTTCGTGCTCTGAACATTGCTACCTGATGATGATTTCTGCGCTCCGTGGGAGTTGGATCATGACGAGTACGACTCCATCAACCCCGTTCACTTGAACGCTTCTGCTCGCGATCTACAAGGGTATGTAGATGCACTCTTTTCCCTCTTGTTGCTAGAAGACTCCATAGATTTTTCTTGGTGATGCGTAGAATTTTTTTAATTACTTCAACGATCTCCAACATTTTGCTGGACTGGAGCGCACTAGTTCTTTGGCCACTGGAATCTGCTTATTTTCAGTGGGAGTTGTGTTTCTCTATGCTGGAGCAGTATCTATGAAAACTGGAGTTGGTTTATTATCTCCTGGCGTTTGGATCTTTTGCAAAGACCTGGTTTGTAACCCTTCAGATTCTAACATAGCCGTCTTCCTCTGCATGCCTTATATAGAAGAATGGTGCTTCAATTATAAAACATGCTACAACAGAGATGGAATATGTACTGAAGAATAGAAAGGCATGACATATTGACATATATTCCCTCCATCCAGAAATAAATGGATGGGTCTAGGCATATTTCAGTTCTAGATACATTAGGTTTTATCCATTTCTGCGACATTTAATTGATACGTCTCCAACGTATCTATAATTTTTGATTGCTCTATGCTATATTATCTTCTGTTTTGGACATTATTGGGCTTTATTAGTCACTTTTATATTATTTTTGGGACTAACCTACTAACCGAAGGCCCAGCCCAGAATTGCTGTTTTTTGCCTATTTCAGAGTTTCGCAGAAAAAGAATATCAAACGGAGTCCAAACGGAATGAAACCTTCGGGAACGTGATTTTTGGAACGAACATGATCCAGGAGACTTGGACCCTAAGTCAAGGAAGCTTTCAGGAAGCCACGAGGTAGGGTGGCGCGCCTACCCCCTGGGCGCGCCCTCCACCCTCGTGGGCCCCACGTTGCTCCACCGACGTACTCCTTCCTCCTATAAATACCTACGTACCCCCAAACGATCAGATACGGAGCCAAAAACCTAACTCCACCACCGCAACCTTCTGTACCCACGAGATCCCATCTTGGGGCCTATTCCGGAGCTCCGCCGGAGGGGGCCTCCATCACGGAGGGCTTCTACATCAACACCATAGCCTCTCCGATGAAGTGTGAGTAGTTTACCTCAGACCTTCGGGTCCATAGTTATCAGCTAGATGGCTTCCTCTCTCTTTTTGGATCTCAATACAATGTTCTCCCCCTCTCTCGTGGAGATCTATTTGATGTAATCTTCTTTTGCGGTGTGTTTGTTGAGACCGATGAATTGTGGGTTTATGATCAAGTTTATCTATGAACAATATTTGAATCTTCTGAATTCTTTTATGTATGATTGGTTATCTTTGCAAGTCTCTTTGAATTATCAGTTTGGTTTGGCCTACTAGATTGATCTTTCTTGCAATGGGAGAAGTGCTTAGCTTTGGGTTCAATCTTGTGGTGTCCTTTCCCAGTGACAGTAGGGGCATCAAGGCACGTATAGTATTGTTGCCATCGAGGATAACAAGATGGGTTTTTTATCATATTGCATGAATTTATCCCTCTACATCATGTCATCTTGTTTAAAGCGTTACTCTGTTCTCATGAACTTAATACTCTAGATGCATGCTGGATAGCGGTCGATGTGTGGAGTAATAGTAGTAGATGCAGGCAGGAGTCGGTCTACTTTTCTCGGACGTGATGCCTATATACATGATCATACCTAGATATTCTCATAACTATGCTCAATTCTGTCAATTGCTCAACAGTAATTTGTTCACCCACCGTAAAATACTTATGCTCTTGAGAGAAGCCACTAGTGAAACCTATGGCCCCCGGGTCTATCTTCATCATATTAATCTTCCAACACTTAGTTATTTCCGTTGCTTTTTACTTTGCTTTTATTTTACTTTGCATCTTTATCACAAAAATACCAAAAATATTATCCTATCATATCTATCAGATCTCACTCTCGTAAGTGACCACGTAGGGATTGACAACCCCTTATCGCGTTGGTTGTGAGGATTTATTTGTTTTGTGTAGGTGCGAGGGACGCGCGCGTAGCCTCCTACTGGATTGATACCTTGGTTCTCAAAAACTGAGGGAAATACTTACGCTACTTTGCTGCATCACCCTTTCCTCTTCAAGGGAAAACCAACGCAGTGCTCAAGAGGTAGCAAGAAGGATTTCTGGCGCCGTTGCCGGGGAGGTCTACGCAAAAGTCAACATACCAAGTACCCATCACAAACCCTTATCTCCCGCATTACATTATTTGCCATTTGCCTCTCGTTTTCCTCTCCCCCACTTCACCCTTGCCGTTTTATTCGCCCTCTCTTTTTCGTTCGCCTCTTTTCGCTCGCTTTTTATTTGCTCGTGTGTTGGATTGCTTGTTTGTCACGATGGCTCTACCTAGATTTGGTGATCTTCACCTTAAAACGTTAGAAGAGATCGAAAGCAACGTCAGGAGTTTTATTGTTTTGCAATTTGAGCATAATAATTTCTTCAGAAACGAGCTTAAGGAACAAAAAAGCTTTATGAGTTATATGAATAAAGAGCTCGATGATATGTCTAAAGAATTTGATGGTTTGAGATCCCAAATTGCTCGTCTTGAAAAGTTGATAGCTGAAATATCGGATAAGCAGGCTACGTTAGTTAATAAGATGGCCGCTAAACCGGATTTCTATGAAAATAAAGATGAAGATCTAAAAGTTATTAATGTGTCCCCTATTAAATCCTTGTTTTTAGATCCACCTTTACCTAGAAGGCGTTCCAAAAATTCAGAGTTTTTAGATCTTGATGCTAAAATTGATAAAAGTGGGATTGAAGAGAACAAAACCCTAGATATTAATAAACCCACTATTTTGGATTTCAAGGAATTTAATTATGATAATTGCACTTTGATAGATTGTATTTCCTTGTTGCAATCCGTGCTAAATTCTCCTCATGCTTATAGTCAGCTTTTACCAAACATATCGTCGATGCTTTGATGCAATCTTATGAAGAAAAACTTGAGTTGGAAGTTTCTATCCCTAGAAAACTTTATGATGAGTGGGAACCTACTATTCAAATTAAGATTAAAGATCATGAATGCTATGCTTTGTGTGATTTGGTGTAACATCCCAAAATTCTAAATTTTGGAATGTTAGAATAAATAGATAGATTTGATTGATTGTTTGGTTGTTGTGTGATTGATTGACTGAAAGTGAGTGAAATTCGAAACTTTTGAAAGTTAAATGAGAGCGAATAAAAGGACTTTCCCAATCTTTCATTTTCGCTTTTATGATCTCCGTAAATTCAAATTCTTTTCACCACAAAACCCTAGAGAGAAGATGACATGACTTCTTCCATTTATTTAAATGACAAGGGGTGTTGAAAATATTTGAATTTCATTTGAAAATATTTCCAATTCTGAAACTTTATGCAACTCAATGATTTTCATGAGAGAAGATAAAATGACTTCTTCAAAATATATGAAATATGAGTTGGGAGTTTCAAAGAAACTCAAATTTAAAATCCATTTTGAAATTATTTTCAATATTGGAGTTATTTGAGTTTTATTCAAATTCTTTTTCTCCAAAATAAAAATATATGGAAAATAGGGTAACATGATTCCCTACAACAGAAAATTGGAGAAAAATTAATTTGAAATCATTTTGGTGTTTTTAAAATGATTTTTATGAGGTTTTATTGCAGCAGTAGCACTCTTTGCTTTATTAGAATTTTTGTATATTTTATTTGATGCTAGAAAAAATTTCATGTTGTAGAAAATCTTTTTCTGAAATTTTTGATATATAATATGCCTATATAAAATGTCTATTTTATTTTCGTTATTCAGTTTTCCTTTCTGTTTCTATTTAGAAAAACTGTACGTGCTGCGAATAATTATTTGTCACCCACGTGCGTATCATAGTAACAGCGAGCGCCCCATCATTTTTTTTCTATATGGGCCAGGCCCAACCGGCCATATTCTTTCCCCAAATTTTTTTTTACAAATGATTTTTTTTTCTGTTGACCGAAAAAAAAACTGCAGCCGCAGCTTACGCGCGCGGGGCCGGCCGAAGGCCTTTAGGCCCATTCGAGGCGCCTCTTTTCTTCTCCGTTTCTTTTCTTTTCATCTACGTTTAGTCCCACATTGCCTAGCCTTTGACCTTTAAGCCTTTTTTTCACCAATAAATATAGACCCATAGAGACTTCAAAAATCATCCGATTCGGGTTAAATCAATATTTTGGTTTGACTAGATTTACTAAAGAAAAATATATTTCTCCTCTCCGGCGGGACTTTTAGAAATTGTCTCCTCACTCCGAAGTCGTCTTTTAGGTATATTTATTCGTCCTCTGTATTTATACGTTAGACCTAATTTTTTTTAGCCGTAGCTATTTTTCTTCTGCAAAACAGCTTGGCCCTGATTTTTCAAATAGCCATCCAAATTGGATGAAACCAGCGCCTATAGTTTCGTCTTGTTTTCACCTATCCAGTTAACCTGTCACGTCAACTTTTTGAAACTTCAAATTTGAAAATTTGTTCAGATTCATATTCAAACTTCTTTTGTTCATAACTTGAGTTCCGTAACTCCGTTTCAGTTGATTCTTTTTGCAAAGCGAAGCTGTTGACCTAAACTTTCTGATAAGGCCAAATTCATGTAATTTTGGTACTGTTAGAAATTGTTTTTTGTTGCAAGAGTTATTTGCTTGGTTTTGATGTTTTCCGAATCGTCTTCTTCGTTCTTTCTGATCTTTTGAGTGATTGCTTATGTGTGGTTACTATTGCTTGCTTACGATAGATTGAAACGGAGTGTGACGAGTAGAACTATCAAGAGTTATGAGTGCGAATCATCTTCATCAACATTGCATGCAAGTTCACACTTTGATCATATCCCTTTATTACCCAGTTTTTATGCATTAGATCAACCCTCACACATTGCATGAGTAGGATCTCTTAACTTGTGGGTTTGGGAAGTAGTTGATGAGGTAGGAACCTATTGTCCTGCATTCAAACCTTGGGAGTTACTTCTACGTTTTGCTTATACTGCTATGCTAGACGTGGATTTGGTTTGAGTGTATTCCATGACAGATGTGAGATTGTTAATTAATGGTTCAACTTAAGGTGGCTACTTAAATACACATCTGGGTGGATTGAGGCACCTGGGGTATCCAGTGATTGCCTGTTTTTTTTGGAAATCCCGGGGTTTCGTGTGATTCTCCTATGGACCGCCACCCAGGCTCAAAGGTATCATAAGATTATTCATGCTAGAAACTTCCGTGTGCAGCCACAAGCTATTATGGGCTCTAGCATAGTTGAGTATGTTGCATGACCTCTTCCAGTGGTAGGCTAGCAGATGTAGGGGATGTAGGTTGGTACTGTCTACCCGGGGTTAGAGTTAATGCTTTTGAAAGACTGTGTCTCGGTCATCCGTTTCTCAAACACCATGTAGTACGAGAATCCCAACGGAGGAGATCGAGTCTTGTGGGAAAAAGTGCACAAACCTCTGCAGAGTGTACAAACTAATCATGGTTAGCCGTGTCCCCGGTTATGGACAATTTTGAGTCTCTGGTCTTTGGATATTCATATTGATCTCATCATGTTACTTTAATTAATCTTGTTGGGTTAATGATGATACTTAATTGGGATTGAGATGTTATCAACCATCTCAATGTTTAACAACTACCATGATAGTCAAATAAAATTTATTCCTTTGCAGTGGGGAAAAATTGGCTTTTCGCAAAAACATTATAACCATAGAGCTCTTCCACCAGCCATATATGCATGTAGTGATAGCCTTTGTTCATCATTTCTCTATGGTATGAATTTGCCAGCATATTCCATGTGCTGACCCGTTGTCAGGCTGCAACGTTTCATGTTGCCGGATATCTACGACGAGTAAGTGATACGTTAGGGTTATGATTTCTACACTCAACTTTGCCGTTGGGGTTGATGGGAATCCACAACCTTGTTACTTCCGCTATTTGGATTGAGGTAATAGTATTTACGTTACTTTATACATGTGATTTACCTTTGTAATAAATCCTCGAGTACTGTGCGTGTCAGCATACCGATCCAGGGATGACACTTAAGCATAGAGACTTGATCCATTCGGGTCGGGTCGCTACATTTGGGTGCTAGTGTTTCCACGATTCCAAAAACTTTGTGCGATTTGCTAGGTTTCCGTGATTTATATGATTGCCCTTTAAACTTGTACCTTGCGGATTCCACTATTAAGAAACCTATGGGAAGAATCAATGATGTTCTTATTGTTGCAAATAGGAACTATGTGCCCGTAGATTTTATCGTTCTTGACATAGATTGCAATCCTTCATGTCCTATTATTCTTGGTAGACCTTTCCTTAGAACGGTTGGTGCAATTATTGATATGAAGGAAGGGAATATTAGATTCCAATTTCCATTAAAGAAAGGCATGGAACACTTCCCTAGGAAGAAAATAAAACTACCATATGAATCTATTATGAGAGCCACTTATGGATTGCCTACCAAAGATGGCAATACCTAGATCTATCCTTGCTTTTATGCCTAGCTAGGGGCGTTAAACGATAGCGCTTGTTGGGAGGCAACCCAATTTTATTTTTAGTTTTTTTTTTGCTTTTTGCTTATGTTTAGGAATAAATATTTGATCTAGCCTATGGTTAGATGTGTTTTTATGTTTTAATTAGTGTTTGTGCCAAGTTAAACCTATAGGATCTTCTTGGATGATAGTTATTTGATCTTGCAGAAAATTCCAGAAACTTTCTGTTCACGAAAACAATTGTTAAAAAACACCAGAACGTGATAAAATATTGATTCCAATTGCTGCTGATCAATAAACAAATTTTCTAGGGCGCCCTATTTTGGCTGATTTTTTGGAGTTCAGAAGTTTGCGTTAGTTACAGATTACTACAGACTGTTCTGTTTTGGATGATTCTATGGGTAGTAAAATAGTTTATAAACCATAGAGAAGTTGGAATATAGTAGGTTTAACGCCAATATAAATAAATAATGAGTTCATTATAGTACCTTGAAGTGGTCTTTTGTTTTCTTTCGCTAAGGGAGCCCGCGAGATTTTCTGCTGCGTTTTGTGTTGTGAAGTTTTCAAGTTTTGGCTGAAAGATTTGATGGATTAGGGAACAAGGAGTGGAAAGAGCCTTGGGGATGCCCATGGCACCCCCAAGATAATCTAAGGACACAAAAAAGCCAAAGCTTGGGGATGCCCCGGAAGGCATCCCCTCTTTCGTCTACTTCCATCGGTAACTTTACTTGGAGCTATATTTTTATTCACCACATGATATGTGTTTTGCTTGGAGCGTCTTGTATGATTTGAGTCTTTGCTTTTTAGTTTACCACAATCATCCTTGCTGTACACACCTTTTGAGAGAGACACACATGATTCGGAAATTATTAGAATACTCTATGTGCTTCACTTATATCTTTTGAGTTATATAGTTTTTGCTCTAGTACTTCACTTATATCTTTTAGGGCACGGTGGTGGATTTGTTTTATAGAAACTATTGATCTCTCATGCTTCACTTAGATTATTTTGAGAGTCTCAAATAGAATGGTAATTTGCTTAAAAATTCCTAACATGCTAGGTATTCAAGATTAGTAAAAACTTTCTTATGAGTGTTTTGAATACTAAGAGAAGATTTGATGCTTGATGATTGTTTTGAGACATGGAGGTAGTGATATCAAAGTCGTGCTAGTTGAGTAATTGTGAATTTGAGAAATACTTGTGTTGAAGTTTGCAAGTCCCTTAGCATGCACGTATGGTAAACGTTATGTAACAAATTTGAAACATGAGGTGTTCTTTGATTGTCCTCCTTATGAGTGGCGGTCGGGGACGAGCGATGGTTTTTCCTACCAATCTATCCCCCTAGGAGCATGCGCGTAGTGCTTGGTTTTTGATGACTTGTATATTTTTGCAATAAGTATGTGAGTTCTTTATGACTAATGTTGAGTCCATGGATTATACGCACTCTCACCTTTCCATCATTGCTAGCCTCTTCGGTACCGTGCATTGCCCTTTCTCACATTGAGAGTTGGTGCAAACTTCGCCGGTGCATCCAAACCCAGTGATATGATACGCTCTTTCACACGTAAACCTCCTTATATCTTCCTCAAAACAGCCACCATATCTACCTATTACGGCATTTCCATAGCCATTCCGAGATATATTGCCATGCAACTTTCCACCATTCCGTTTATCATGACACGCTCATCATTGTCATATTGCTTTGCATGATCATGTATATGACATAGTATTTGTGGCAAATCCACCGTTCATAATTCTTTCATACATGTCACTCTTGGTTCATTGCATATCCCGGTACACCGCCGGAGGCATTCATATAGAGTCATACTTTATTTTAGTATCGAGTTGTAATCATTGAGTTGTAAATAAATAGAAGTGTGATGATCATCATTTTCTAGAGCATTGTCCCAAGTGAGGAATAAAAAAAGAGAGAAAGGCCATAAAAAAATAGAAGGCCCAAAAAAATCTTTCCCTAATAATAAAGCATGGATTGACTTTGTCGGGTTCACCGTCACAATACGCTTTTTCCCGTGAATTTACGTTTTCAGTTTAAATTTTAAACATATACGTGAGGTGGTACTAATGCTTCTGTTCGTACCACGTCGTTACATCACTATGTTGGCTATGTTGGGCTTCCGCCTGAATCTATACGTCGCTTTGCTGGGCCTCTGTATGGGCCAGAGTCTGCAGTTCAAAAGGTCGAGGAAGCGATAGGCACGTGCGTCGCGTCCGACCACGTCCATCCCGATCTCCTCCCGTGATCCAGGGCGTTTCTTTAGGTCATTGTCGGAATGCCAAAAAAAATTTGCTAATGTATGGATTCGAACTCAGGTTGTCTAGGAAAGTGCACGTGGCCGCTAGCCAACTCCCCCAGCCGATGTTTATTGTTACAGAAAGAAACTCTTCTCTCTTTCTATGCAACTCTCAAAGCCTGGGCCACGCGTCTATCTCAATTGCTCCTTTTTGTCCCTCGTCTGTTTTGTCCTTCGCATGGGCCGAGCTGGGCCTGGTCTAGAAAAAGAAACGACGTTCATTGTCAAACTAATTAGTCCCACCTTGCCCCTTTCAATTAAAGTGCACTAATTTATATAGGCCAGTGAGTTTTACTACATCACCAAGCAGCCTTGGGTCGATTGAGGAAGGATGAGATGAGGCCAATTACACGAGAAATAAAAAGAAGGAAAGAGAAGCAAGGTCACAGAAATAAGGAAGGAAAGGAAGGGAAAGATAAAAGGACTCAGGACAGAAATTAGGAAGGAGATGAAGGCAGGAAGGAAAGGGAGGGAAAGATAAAAGGAAAGAGGCCTTCTATATATGTGCTCCATGTAACAAAATGGAGGACAGAAATTAGGAAGGAGAGAAAGGCCTTCCATATATGAAAATAAAAGAAGGAAAGAGTAGTGGCGTGACAGAAATAAAGAAAGTAAATGATGCACATACTCAGACTTTGTGTTGCACGTTCTTTTCAAGTCATCATTGTTGCTTCCTGCACCCATTGCCAACAAACAAATTTATTCGTGGGATAAATGTAATAGCTAAATTATGAGCAACTTTATTTTTATTACGCTCAATTTTCAACGGAACCAACCCATGCAGATCGAGGAGCTTCTTCATCACCACAATAAAATGACCCCAGTGAAACAAACATATGTTGCCTCGCCGCAATTGCTCTTTTGCTTGTGAGCTTTGGGAGGCCCTCTGCCATATGGATGTAGATGATCAAGAAGAGTTCAAAAAAAACATCTCATTTTTTTCAGAAAATTAAAAGTGTTTTTTGTCACCTGAAACTTGGTTAGGGCACGTACAATGCAGGCGCTAGGAATAAAATCCTGGCAACTTTTGCATCGTCCCAGCTACTTTCGGCCCCGACACATAACCTAGAGTCGGACACTAAAAAAAATATACACAATGTAGCTGCTAGGGCTGTATGATTGTGCATGTTAATTTGCTCAAGATTTTAAACGCTCTTGCATTGGAGCCAGCCTTAGGGTGATATTTTTAACCTTGTCATATGTTGGTCATTAGCTATTAATGATGTTCGTGTATGATAACTGATTCCACATGAGCTTGTCAGTTAATGCTAGCCTACATAAACAGTGTGTTATGTTGTGGATCAGCTCATCATCTTGAGATTGATCACATTTGGGTGCATTGTGATCACATAGACATCACAACTATCTCGGACAAGCGCGGGGAAGAGGATAAGGTGCGAAAAGGCAAGGGGTGTTTGATATTGATTTTCACCCGTTGCAACGCACGGGCCTTTTTGCTAGTGAGAGAAAAAGAGAGAAGGGACAATGTTAGTATCCTCTACCACACGTGTGCTTCAAAGTAGCACCATAATCTTCATGATAGAGAGTCTCTTGTTTTGTCACTTTCATATACTAGTGGGCATTTCTCATTATAGAACTTGGCTTGTATATTCCAACAATGGGCCTCCTCAAGTGCCCTACGTGTTCGTGAGCAAGCAAGTTGGATGCACACCCACTTAGTTTCTTTTGTTGATCTTTCATATATTTATAGCTCTAGTGCATCTGTTGCATGGCAATCCCTACTCCTTGCATTAACATCAATCGATGGGCATCTCCATAGCTCATTGATTAGCCTCGTTGATGTGAGACTTTCTCCTTTTTTGTCTTCTCCACATAACCCCCATCATCATATTCTATTCCACCCATAGTGCTATGTCCATGGCTCACGCTCATGTATTGCGTGAAGGTTTATAAAGTTTGAGATTACTAAATTATGAAACAATTGCTTGGCTTGTCATCGGGGTTGTGCATGATGAGAGCATTCTTGTGTGACGAAGATGGAGCATGACTAAACTATATGATTTTGTAGGGATGAACTTTCTTTAGCCATGTTATTTTGAGAGGACATAATTTCTTAGTTAGTATGCTTGAAGTATTATTATTTTTATGTCAATATGAACTTTTATCTTGAATCTTTTGGATCTGAATATTCATACCACAATTAAGAAGAATTACATTGAAATTATGCCAAGTAGCACTCCGCATCAAAAATTATGTTTCTATCATTTACCTACTCGAGGACGAGCAGGAATTAAGCTTGGGGATGCTTGATACGTCTCCAACGTATCTATAATTTTTTATTGCTCCATGCTATATTATCTTCTGTTTTGGACATTATTGGGCTTTATTATTCACTTTTATATTATTTTTGGGACTAACCTACTAACCGGAGGCCCAACCCTGAATTGTTGTTTTTTGCCTATTTCAGAGTTTCGCAGAAAAAGAATATCAAACGGAGTCCAAACGGAATGAAACCTTCGGGAACGTGATTTTTGGAACGAACATGATCCAGGAGACTTGGACCCTAAGTCAAGGAAGCTTTCAGGAAGCCACGAGGTAGGGTGGCGCGCCTACCCCCTGGGCGCGCCCTCCACCCTCGTGGGCCCCACGTTGCTCCACCGACGTACTCCTTCCTCCTATAAATACCTACGTACCCCCAAACGATCAGATACGGAGCCAAAAACCTAACTCCACCGCCGCAACCTTCTGTACCCACGAGATCCCATCTTGGGGCCTATTCCGGAGCTCCGCCGGAGGGGGCCTCCATCACGGAGGGCTTCTACATCAACACCATAGCCTCTCCGATGAAGTGTGAGTAGTTTACCTCAGACCTTCGGGTCCATAGTTATCAGCTAGATGGCTTCCTCTCTCTTTTTGGATCTCAATACAATGTTCTCCCCCTCTCTCGTGGAGATCTATTTGATGTAATCTTCTTTTGCAGTGTGTTTGTTGAGACCGATGAATTGTGGGTTTATGATCAAGTTTATCTATGAACAATATTTGAATCTTCTGAATTCTTTTATGTATGATTGGTTATCTTTGCAAGTCTCTTCGAATTATCAGTTTGGTTTGGCCTACTAGATTGATCTTTCTTGCAATGGGAGAAGTGCTTAGCTTTGGGTTCAATCTTGCGGTGTCCTTTCCCAGTGACAGTAGGGGCATCAAGGCACGTATAGTATTGTTGCCATCGAGGATAACAAGATGGGGTTTTTATCATATTGCATGAATTTATCCCTCTACATCATGTCATCTTGTTTAAAGCGTTACTCTGTTCTCATGAACTTAATACTCTAGATGCATGCTGGATAGCGGTCGATGTGTGGAGTAATAGTAGTAGATGCAGGCAGGAGTCGGTCTACTTTTCTCGGACGTGATGCCTATATACATGATCATACCTAGATATTCTCATAACTATGCTCAATTCTGTCAATTGCTCAATAGTAATTTGTTCACCCACCGTAAAATACTTATGCTCTTGAGAGAAGCCACTAGTGAAACCTATGGCCCCCGGGTCTATCTTCATCATATTAATCTTCCAACACTTAGTTATTTCCGTTGCTTTTTACTTTGCTTTTATTTTACTTTGCATCTTTATCACAAAAATACCAAAAATATTATCCTATCATATCTATCAGATCTCACTCTCGTAAGTGACCGTGTAGGGATTGACAACCCCTTATCACGTTGGTTGCGAGGATTTATTTGTTTTGTGTGCGAGGGACTCGCGCGTAGCCTCCTACTGGATTGATACCTTGGTTCTAAAAAACTGAGGGAAATACTTACGCTACTTTGCTGCATCACCCTTTCCTCTTCAAGGGAAAACCAACGCAGTGCTCAAGAGGTAGCAGTAATCCGGACGGAGGGAGTATGATGTAAGAGCTAGGGATACGACAGGACAAGACAGTAAAAAAAACACTGAAAACCCACTTTGGAACCAAAGTAATCAAACCCACTGGTATGAGATAATACACTCATGCAGCTCAGGATGCAAAACTACCAGGCAGTTTTCCTTACAAAAATCAACATTGTGGCCTTTAATCATACATTTTGTTACAACTAAATTTAGATCAGATAAAGGTTGGGTTCACGCTGATTAACAAAATACATGCTGATGTAAAAATATAGTGATATACAACAGGTACTTACATCTGCATTGGAGTATAGAGAATTCCTGGAAGAATCTTTCCTCACAGACGATACCAGTGCAAAAATTCTTCTATTTGTTAAGCTTATTTTCTAAAAGAGAGATGGATAAGAAACATGTAGAAAATATGATCAGCATGCTATAAAATTTCATGATGCAAGGATACGCACACACTTCTTAGAATGGAGTTGACATATTTTTGCTGGACTGGAGCAGACTAGTTCTTTGGCCACTGGAATCTGCTTATTATCAGTAGAGTTGGGTTTCTCTGTGCTGGAGCAGTATCTATAAAAACTGGAGTTGGTTTATTATCTCCTGGCGTTCGGATCTTTTGCAAAGACCTGGTTTGTAACCCTTCAGATTCTAACATAGTCATCTTCCCCTTGCATGCCTTGTATAGAAGAATGGTGCTTCAATTATAAAACATGCTACAGCAGAGAGATGGAATAGGTACTGAAAAATAGAAAGCCATGACATATTGACATGTATTCCCTCCATCCAGAAAAACATGGATGGGTCTAGGCGTATTTCAGTTCTAGATACATCCTTTTTTATCCATTTCGGCAACATGTAATCCGGACGGAGGGAGTATGGTGTTAGAGCTAGGGATACGACATGACAACACAGTAAAAAACCACTAGTTGAATGTAAAACTGTATGCTAGCAGAATACGTACAAAAAAACTAAGGCAACATACACGTGTATGATTGGGAAACTAAGATGGCATTGCAACAGAGCACTAGAACATCACTTCAATGTAAAAAACATGGTATGGTAGACAGATGAAGTACAAACTGATGAATAACAATGCATAAGATATTCAGAAGCATGATGTCTAAATTAAGCAGATGGCATTACGATAGAGTAGAATGACAGTACTTGAATTTGAAAACATGTTATCATGAATGGAATAGGTACTCAAAAACAGGAAGGCATGACATATTTACATGCATGATCAGCATGCTAAGCACATGGCATTGCAACAGAGTAGATACACTCCAGGACATTATATGCATGTTGTACCCATATCACGGGACAAGTTAGAGCAAGGACCTTGTGGGGTGAAGAGGATTCAACATCTTTCTGCAAGTCTTCTGAAGAACTGCCTTTACATGTTCCATCATATTGGGTATCATTGACATCAAGTTTATTGGCCTTTACATTGCTCCGTGAGGTTCTTGTGCATATATCAGTGTGTGCAATTATATCTGACATGCATGGAAGACAACTAGTAGTTAGATTTATGTAATGAGTGCCTGTAGGAGACGACATAAATAGTAGGACTGGGGTTAACTAGCAGCAACAGGTCTCAAAAACTAAAGGGAGAACATAGATGAAAGCTACAGAATATGTATCGTTTGTACTCGAGATTAACTAGATGGCACACAAAAGTATTAAAGAACAACATAGGTAATACTAGAAGTGGTATAATACTATAATCACCAGCCTGTGGGATAGCATTGGCTGATGGATGATAACTATGGAACAGCGTTACCTAAAGAACAAGTATCTTAGCTAAACTATGGAACAACGTTAACTCCTGAACAAGACCCGTAAGAGATCAGCATGAATATACAGTGAAATGTGATAATCTATTTTCCATGCTTAGATGAATAACAAAGCCATAAATGTTGCACACAAGTAAGATGAGGGTACAACCTATCTGGCCGCCATCCATACGAGTGAGCATCATGTGCTGACTTGTCGATGGCCCTGCAGTTGTGGTGGCTGTACATGTCGGGCACGCGCATTCGATGCAGGGAACTGTTGAGTGGGGACTATAGCTCCCTTCTGGTGTATGCTTCCCTTGTTGGAGCAGCTACGGTGAGTCGGAAGACGGTGTGGCTGAAGATGCAGATAACGCATAATGTTAAGAACGACACATCTCTTTGATCTGAAGAAATACACTAAGAGATCAATAGCAAGGTACGAGAGTGGTCACACGTCTGTTGACTGAAGACTAAATTGGGGTCACGCGATTTTATTTTATTTTGGTACTGTCCGATCTACGCCGGATAGCTTGATGGCCGTCTTGTGCTTCCCGGCTGGCACTGTTAGGAATCTTCCCCGAAGAGCCAGCGACCAACGGCAAAGCAGCTTGCCTCCGCCGTCCGTGGCCCTGACCAAAACCCCGCTCCCCGCCCCACCGCACTGCCGTGGTTGCGCCGCCCCCAGGCCAATCCACAAAGACTCCCCGTCATCCAGATCCGGCGGCGGCAGTACCTTCAACCCACGCAACTCTAAGATAGCCATCTAAGCGCTGCTTCCGCGGTGAACTTGCGGCCCCGCACCCTTACGTTAGACACCAGCCAACCGGCAGCCTAGGAGCTTCGCCGCCTCGAGGGGTGCTGCTTCCCATTGGGAATCGATTGGCCTAGAATAAAACTTCAGACAACTGACGCCTAAATAAAGTGATTTGAGATGAGGGTGCGACCTATCTCGCGGCATGGTGAAGTAGGCAGGTCCAGCTGCCGAGTCGGTGAGGCCGGCGCGGTTGCGGTGGCCACCGGCGGCAGGGAAACAGCGATGTCGCGACGGTCGACGGCTACGGGGAAGCAGCGTCGGGACTCTGGACGGATCTGAAGTTGGAGCCGCTCCGGCACCGTGAACAACGGCGGGGGTGAATCGGCTCCGGTACGGTTCACGCGGCCGTCGTCGAGGCAGCTCCAGCAGCACGGAGTAAGAGGCACACGGCCCAGTGCACGATGGCAAATGGACAGCGTATCCGGCATTAGGGAGGAGGGCGGCTGTGAAATTGGTGCGGTGGGGGCGCCATGGAGGAGGGGAGCTTCCGGGAAGAAGGTGATTTGGCGCCCACGAGGTATGAATGGGGGGGGGGATTGGGAGGGGAGTGGAACCATGTTTTACGGCGCATTTGTCTGAAATGTGAGGGGGAGTTACAGTTCTACCCCTGCCTTTAGGCTTCTCGGCTTGGGTCTGTGTACTGAGGGTCGGGGATAGTAGAGTAACTTTGCTTCTCCCCAAACAGTGGGCGGGAGCGATTTCGGGCGAGGAGGGCGTGTTTTGAAATATAGTGGGCGCGAGCGATTTCGGGCGAGGAGAGCGTGTTTTGAAATAGTGGGCGCGAGCTATTTCGGGCGAGGAGAGCGTGTTTTGCCGACCATGGTTTATCAATTATTCGGCACATGTCATTCCGACCGAAGAGAAGGCGCGCTTGGATGAAGTTACGAACCTACCCTCGATGTACAACGGGCCAATTAATGTGTCTCCCACATAGGACGGTAATTTCGCGTCTCCCATTTATTTGCTCGGGCAAATTCCACCGAGCAGAGGATGTATAACGGTTCGTTCAAAATTTGGGAGAACGAGCATCCACGTCTACCTTACCAAGTCGATTCGAATCAAATTTTGAAATATTAGCTTGCCACTTCTTTTTTAGATGGAGAGATGATGCTCGGGAGTAATGTGTTTTTACATGCTCGTTGCTAGAGATTTACTATATGACAAATAGTTGACCCACTCAAAAACGGGAATCAAACCCAAAATGAAATATCTCGATTCAATGAAATAGCTCGTTCACCAGGTCAAAATAGTGAACTAAATCCAAAATTGAACACCTCAACCGAATAGCATGTTGTACAGTATTATAGTACTCCATGAACATGTTGAAAGTCAAATTAATGAACTTGTTTGATATACGCATATATCCGTTCATGTGTGGATTGCAGACAACATGTTCTCCAATTTAAATATTTGAATGCAAGTTTATATCGAAACATGGTTTATATCAGTCTTTGATGCGTAAAACGCGACCTCCCCCTCTCCCGGACTCCTGCTCTCTCTCTCTCTCTCTCTCTCTTGCCGACAATCTTCAATTCTGTCGCACGCATCCAACACACAAACCTTGTTGGTCCCTCTCGCTTTCTCTCCATCTCTCTCTCTCTTTGTGTGTGTGCGTGTGGAGGGGTCTTTCCAGTTCGCATGCATATATACTCCATCTATAGGTCTCTCTCGCACACTATGTATGATTCTCTAGTCCAAGCTAGATATCTTCGGTGCACTCATCGTACGCACACAAATTCCTTGGCTCGTTGCCCGTAACTCTCTCACGCACCACTCTGTTGTCTCGGAGCTCTTCCCCGTCTCTCTCAAACTCTCCATCTACCTAGGTCACACATACACATGCATATCTCACTCGCACTCGATAGGCCCATCTAAAACTCTATCTCTCTCCCTCGTTCTCTCTCCATCTCACACACACACACACAATATCATGCCTAGCTAGCCAAGTATGATGGTCTCTCACTCAATTGTAGGCACACGCAGTCCCCCTATATGTATATGACTAGCTAATCTTAGTCTCCATCACAAACATGTGCATGGTCTATCTCGATTTCTCTCGGGGCATCTTTCTATCGCGCACGCACCTCCCTCGATCTCCCACCCATATAGTCCCCTCACGATCTCAAGGGGGTCTCTCTATCACAAACACACCCTCTCGCCCTCCCCATGCATCCATGTTCTCTATGTGTCCCTCTCGACCTTTGTTCCTTGTTGGCCAGACCTCTATTGGACATGTGCTATAGGGGTGTCTCTCTCTGTTGCAAATAATCACACACTAGCTATCTTCGTGTATCTCCTCGCCTCGCTTTTCTATCTCGGAGATGCATGTGTGATATGTTCGCCTAAGAAACAAAAAAACACACTCTCTTTTTTAATTTATGGTTTGTTGTCACTTTCTCTTTCACACACATACTCGTTTTGCACACTTACTCATTCTCCTTCACACGCACTTGATCCCTCTCGACTTAGGCACTCTCCTCGGTCCATAGCATATTGATTTATTGAAAAGTCAAACATCACAAAGTTTGACCATGTACATGGAGAAAAACAATTACATCTAGAACGACAAACATATACCATTAGATTCACCATGAGATGTAGTTTCGTATGATGTATCTTTGGTATTGAAGATATAAATAACATTTGTGTAAACCTGATCAAAGTTTCCAAAGTTTGACTTCTAAAAAAATTACATGCACTGCATTATCGAGCGGATGGAATATCTCTTTCCCCCTCTCAGCTATCTGACGCACCACTCAGCCTTATCGGGGCTCCTCAATCTCTCTCAAACTTTATATCTCCCTGGTTCACGCATACACATGTCTCGCTCGCTATACATATAGACCCATCCAACACTCTCTGCCCTTGTTCTCTCTCTATGTGACACGCACCCCCCTAATAAGTATCATAATCCCTCACTCCATCATAGGCACCAGCACTCCCCCCCAAAGTATGATTATCTCTCACTAGCCATCAGGAACACACGTATTGTCTCCTTCCATCCATACGTCTATCTCGATATCTCTCGGGGTATCTTCTATCGTGCACACACCTTGTCACTCGATCTCCCACCCATGTAGTCCCATCACGATCTCCAGGGGATCTCTCTATGAAAAACATACACTCTCTCCTCCCCATGTCTGCATTTTCTCCGTACGTCTCTCTCGACCTCTCTCCCTTGTTTGTCAGACCCCTCTTGGCCACGTGCTAGGGGTCTTGCTCTCTCGGTTGCAAACAACCACACACTATCTCCTCACCTTGCTTCCGTTGTCGAAGATGCATGTTTGATATGTTTGCATAAGACACACACTTTTTTTCTCGACTTTTATCGAGTGTTGTCCATGTCTCTTTCACACACGCACACACACTTTTTTCACTCACTCTGTGTATTTCACTCACTCTCTCTCTCTCTAGTTAGGGACTCTCTCACGTCCATAAGCATATGGATGTTTTGAAAAGTCAAACCTCAGCAATGTTTGACCAGGTATATGTGGAGAAAAACATTTACATCTGGAAAGATCATTAGATTCATCACAACATGTACTTACTTCATACTATCATTATCTTTGGTGTTGTAGATATAAGTAATTTCTTTATAAACTTGGTCAAAGTTTCAAAAGTTTGACTTTTAAAAAAATGTTGGAACTACATTATCGAACGGAGGGAGTAGCTCTTTCTCTCTCTCTCTGCTATCTCTCACGGGCCTCCCCTCTCACACGAACACTATACCGACGGATTATATGCTCACTGTGTCAGCGTATAGCTCCGTATATTGTTTAGTTGACCGGTCAACCAGTCCACATGCTGCCTTGTCAGCTCGTGTTCTGTATCTTCGTGTGCTGACCCATGTGGCAGTGGGTGAAAATAAGTAAACTAGAGGCCCATCTAACACGCGGTGAAGTAAACAAAGTTGAAACCACTCGGGTTAGCACCCCGCACGCTAGTAAATTGAGGGCGCATTGAGGACACACTTCTTCCGTGTGGAGGACGCAATCGCGCACAATTCACTACTGCGCGGCGGCATGCACAGAAGGACGCACTCGCGCACACCCAGCACACAACACACACCAGCACACGTGTAGACCGGCGTCGCCGCCGGTTGACGGCGAGGCAGCCAACAAGCGGAGGCGGCTCAAGCCAAAACCGCATCCGGCGAGCCTGGACTTCATGAGCAGCCTCCCCGATGACATGCTGCTCGTCATCATCGGCCTCCTCCCCACCAAATCTGCCGTGCGGACCGCCCTGCTCTCCCGGCGGTGGCGCCCCCTCTGGCGCCGCGTCCCCCTCAACCTCACCATCGACAACTGCCTCTGCGACAGGGATTGCAAACGCATGGCCGCAGTCTCCAAGATCCTTTCATCGCACCCTGGGCCAGCCAGACGCCTTGACATCCGCATGTTCAGTACCAACTGCAAGGTCCAACCCAAGTTCGACGAGTGGTTCTTATCCCTCGCCCTAGATCAGCCCGACGAGCTCAGCTTTGAAGCTGGACGATGTAGCTCTCTGCCGCCGTCCGCGCTCAGCCTCGTGCCAACGCTGCGCCGCGCCAGCTTCAGCTCCTGCTATCTTCCCCAGATTAATGCCGTGCCCACCCTTCTTCTCCCTCAACTCAAGCAGCTCGACCTCTTCGACGTTGTCATCTCGAAGAAGGCTATGGAGCACCTGCTCCGCAGATGTACTGCGCTCGAGTACCTTCGTCTTGAGCAGATCCACGGTTTCATTAGCCTCCACATCGCCTCGACGAATCTCCGATGGATTTATGTGTCTTGCTGGCCCCGCAACAAGACATCAATTGGGAAGAGATCACTCCAGCTATTCCACGTTATAGTCATTGAGAATGCGCCTTTCCTTGAGAGATTGCTTGTATCGGATCTAGAAGGTCCAACAAAAATCAGGGTCATTGATCCGTAATCGTTCAGGTACAACACTCATCTTCTTCTCCGTCTTCTTGAAATTCACATATTTAAATTTCTTCTTGATGTATTTACGACCGTCTTCTAGAAAATGATTCCCACAAGCTTGACCCAGTCTATGCGCACAGTGAAGATCTTGGCAATAAAATCTATTGGCCCCAATCTGGATCAAGTTGTTGGATTCCTTACATGCTTTCCATGCACGGAGAAGCTACTCATCGAGGTGAAAGTTCTTTCCTATTAGTAAACGGTAATCACAACGTAGCTCAAATTTTTCGTAATTTTCCCAAATTACGATGACAAGTGTAGTGTTCAAAACTGCATCTACGCACTGCACCGAAAGAAATGTTTTTAGTATTTTTTTTCTCACGTGATCACCTGCATCGTTTTTTTGTTGTACTACTATAGTAGCCTAGGCTAGTCATAGTGGAAAGTAACTTAGACTACTCCAGTAACTCTATGGTTACCCTAAGAGCAAGTACTACCTCCATCCTGGTTTACTCTTCCTATTTTGTAGTATCAAAATTTGACCATAGATTTAACTGACAAAATGTTAATGCATGTCACTAAGAACTATATCGTTGGATTCGTATTTGAACACAATTTCAAATGGTGTAATTTTTAGTGACATGCATTGGCATTTTCTTACATAAATATATGGTCAAAATTTTATACTAAATAAGAGGTAGTACAAAAGTGGGCTATAACGGCCCTCCACTATGTAGGCCAAAACACGTGCCAAATTCACTTGTGATGCATTTGGGATCGATGCCCCTCCATTGCTCACCTGGTGCCCCAATCTGGATCGCCTACTTTGCTCCGGTGCCAAATTAACTCACGCAATGAAAGAACACTTGCGTGGGAGAGAGAGAGGACTAAGGCAATAAAAAAACACTTGTTTGGGAGAGTGAGAGGCTGGTGTAGTTGGTTTGATTGATTTGTTTATACATGTGGGTCTGTGTGCACAGCGGTGCCAACTCTCTCACATCGCGAGAGTGGTGCCAAAATCTTTTGATTTGACATCGATGCGTATTATGTGGCATACTTTTGCGAAATATGGCATCGGCCACATAGTGGAAGGCAACAAATGCCCAAGCTCTTCACGTACTCCTAGGTAAATGAGAGGAAAGAGAAAGAGAGAGAGAGAGAGAGAGAGAGAGAGAAAATATCACTAGCCAGCCAACCCTATCGTATGAGCGAATGATATTGGTACCTCTTGATGACACGGCAATCTTATACCGCCAGCTGCTCTAATATGTTCTCTTCTTTTGCAGATAAAAAAAGACCCGAAAGTGAAAAATGTGCTGCACTATAACAATCTCATCGAATGCCTTGATCTCCATCTTATAGAAATTGATTTGATCGACTACCGAGGCAACACATCTGAGATTAAATGGCCAGGTTCGTTGTTCTGGAGGCAGGTGTGCTCAAGGTAATGAGGTTTAGCGTTCTCTGGCGCAACAATGAATGGCGTGCTGATCACCGCAAGCGTCTAAGCCTAAATGACAAAGTCTCCGCAGAAGCTGAATTTGTTTTTGAAACATCAAGTGGCCAGAGACTCGAAAACTTATTTGCCCATTAGTGACTTGTCAGGGCGGTGGATTTTAGTTTGTACGATAATGCGGCATCCACCTAAAGTAACGGAAGTTCTTACGTAAACTTCCTAGTAATTCCCTCTTCGTAGGTGCAGCATTACTCCTAACATTTGTAATATCAGTTTGAAACTTGTAATATTGCCGTGTCCTATTCGTGCATTTTCAAAACCCTGCGAATCAAACAGGTCCTGAGTTGGTGATGATGTTGTGCCTGCCATCTTTCACCAATAGCCGTTGGATCTAGATCTGACGCATACAAACCAAACTTCTCTAGTTTTGCAAAAAGATGCCCGCACTTGTTCCCTATTTACAAACAACTCCTTGTATCTCACAATCAGCCTTATCTCCTCCCCACCACATCTAGAAGGCCATGGAAAAATCTGTCGTGATGGCCGCTGCCGGCGCCGTCCACCCCCCAATCTTGGTGTTCCATGCAATGCACGGGCATCTATGCACGGGAAATTATGTCTAACACGGCTAGATGTAAGCAGGCTAGGTCTACAGCCATGATGATAGTGACTGCAGACGGTGAGGCTGACTATGGTATGCCGAACACGGCGCCTATACTCAGGTAACATCTCCGACGTAGGGTCTTGTCACTTCACTGTGAGGAGCAGCACGTAATAATTTGACCAACGGGTAGTACAGTGCTACTACATTGGTAGTACTACTACTACTAGTACTAGCACCACCGTCTGGATTTAGTAGTACTACCACGTCCATCTGGATTTAGTATTTGACTAGCAATATCTAGTAATGCATGTCACAAAAATTGTACTACTCCCTCTGTAAATAAATACATGGTGTATTGTTTTATTCCTATCGGCGAGATAACTTAATGTCTTTTTGCTACTTAATAGGATTACATGCAATGAACTAACCACTGCATGTGATGTTTGGTAGTCTCAAGTCATTGAAAGCATGCACGGGCACGGAGGGGGACGCAGCTTCATTGACTTACTGCACCTGCCTTTGGGTGTATGACACATGGGCCCAACGGGTGGCTGGCCAACCTGTCATACAGCCAAAGGCAGGTGCAGTAGAGGGGCGAGGAGTAGATGGCCAACACGCACATGAATTCAACGCAGTCTGCACTTCTCATATAAAGGCTCCCGCCAGTCCAATACGAAATCCTACGCACCTACGCACCCAAGGGCAAGAGTGATCACTCCAATCGCAAGATCAGTTGACTAGAAGCTAGACCCATGGAGGCGATGAGCACGAGCACCAGCCGGCTGTACCAGATGGTCCACAACACCGGCCTGCGGCCCGGCATCGAGGAACGTCTCCAGGTAGTGCTTGAGGCCGCCAGGGCGAGGGGCCGCTTGGACGACAGCTTCGTCTCCTTGTTCGATGAGGTCCTCGTCGGCTTCCTCGACAAGTTCACCGTCGTCAAGAAGCTCGCGGACGACCTTGACGTACGCCTCCAGCCCAAGCGCCCAGGCTCTGCGATGCCTGCCACCCTCAACGGCCTCTATGGTGACAACCTCTTCGACGTACCGGTGGGCCTGCGACTGCCCGCCGTCGCGCCGGAGAATGTCCATCTCGAGGTCGCGCTCGCCGCGCAGCACCTGGCGCAGCAAGACACCATTGACATAATCACCCACGTCTACGCGCAAATCGTCCACAAGGACTACTACATGCAAGAGGAGGACGATAGGACGCTAGCCTTCTTGGACCGCAGGGCAACCTTGGACGGCATTGTTCAGAAGCACGTTGAGCTTGCCGCTAACGCCGCTGCTCCTCACACGTTGGTTGGTGACCCGGTGCACTAGGGCATGATGATGTCGTTGATGGATCCGTATGTATCTTTATCTTTCCGTGAAATCCATGTAGTAGTATATGGTACTACTAGTAATTATCTTACCTTTCGCATCAACTTCATAATTTTCCTACGTACTCCATGCATGAACCGCGCCAGAACCAAACTTCTCATTACTCTAGGGAAAATCGTTATTTCTATCTATCGGTCGCGCCATGGAGCAGAACCAAATTTTACAAGTTACAAGTTCAAAAGGAAAAGCCTGCCGTGTTCGCGTCGCACCCCCAAACGGTTGGTCCGGCACGCCGCTCAAGGGGGAATGCGTGTTGTGTTGCATTTTCACTTACAAGTGGGACCGCAGTTGAGCAAACCGACTATCGGCAAACCCCCACCCCGCCCACTGCGCGATGGCTGAGAAAACAGGAGGGAGAATAGATGGATGTAGCACGGACTCCAAGAAAATTGGTGTCGGATGGGACTCGTGTGGGTGGCGTGTGCCGTACTGCTAGACATGAATGCTAGTTATGGCCCATGCCACCCCACTATATCGAGGTGCTGGTTACGTAGAACAAATTTCCCGGAGTCTGTGCTCAGCCCTCCTCTATCTCTCTTCTCAGCCAGCCAGCAGACGCGCGGAGCCCATCGTCTGTTTGCTCATATGTGGTCCCACATGTCAGTGAAAACGCAAGAGGACCCACTGAACCTGCACGTCTTTCACCTTGACATGTTGGTGATGAAAAACAAATCCAATAAAGATCTTCGGTGGCCGCTTTTGGAGTTACTCAAGAGTAGTAAGATTCTATTTACAGTTTAACCCAAGATGCACATCACGTGGCTTCAACTACCACTCTATTTTCTTGCATGACACGACCTGGATGCTGGATGTCCCACGTGTCGGCAAAAGGAGGAAGAACTCGACCAAATCTTCGGTTGTGCTCTCGGATTAGACTAGTTGTGCTAACTTAAAATTTTATTGTGTAGAATGGATACAAGTTTTGGTATTGGGAAGAAGAGTACAACGATATATTGATAGAGCGCAATTTAGTAGATGTTCTAGCACTTTTAGCTAGCATAGAGGCTATAGATGAGACTAGTGCACTTGTTGATAGAATAGAGGCTAGACACGTCTACTTCTTTACACTCGAAGAAGAAAGAAGCACGCAAGACCGAGCCTCCGCAGAACAACAATGAATCTATGTTCAACCTGTTGCCGACACGCGGGACATATATATTCTTTCACTCTTTCGTTTAAGACATGAGCTTTGTTCATCCTGTTGCCGACACGCGGGACATCTATATGCCTCCATTTTACAAAATCATACTATATGCCTCCATGACATGCGGGACATCTAGCATCAAGGTGGCGTGTCATGCAAGAAAATGGAGATATGCAGTGCGTAAATGAGTCGTGCACTTCGATGGCACCTAGTACTACGCAATATTTTTTTCTCCTCGATGGCACGTGAATAGTGCACGTACTCAATGACAGAGCACGGGATGGTAGCCATGGACATGGCCGGCCCCTTTTAAAGAGAGTACTAATAAATACGTAACTTTGATGTGTCCCGTCAACTCGCAGAACAATGAGAAGCTTGCTTACTACGCCTTCTCCCTCGCCAACGCGTGCGTGGTGGCTCGCAGCACGAGGAGAAACTTTTGCTTACAAGTGGTGGACGTGCAGCAGTTCATTTGGTGTCAGATTGCCAGAAGTAATACAGTACCATCATTATTGTTCGACTTCCGGAAGAGGAGAAGAGCCAAGCGCAAGGTCACCTACTAACCTAGTACAGTACTACTACAGCCAAAGCTGGTCCACCTTTTTAGAGCATGGTTAATTAATATAGGCGGCTCTTGCAGCGGCACATCATTTAGAGCAAGTACTCTCTTCATAGGATCAAAGGAAGTGAAACAAAAGTTGGAGTGGATGCTAGATTGCCAATTAAAACATGATTACATAGGAAAAAAATCCTATAGCATTCTATCCTATGAATCAAACGACCAATGTAGGAAAATTATGAGGGGGGGTCTCTCCAACAGTGTTCCTCGGCTCGCACCTAGCATCACGGTGGTCGAACTTGGAGTCATTCATCTGGTACACGTGGCATCTCAAATCTGGTACTCCAATTTTTGGTTGGCTCTATGTGATGTGGCAACTTCATATACTAACCGGATGTTGTCTATACTACTACAGTACTCACACTCCAAGAAGTGACACGAAAACCATTCATAAATTGAGTCTATGACACGCATTTGCAAATGTACCATTCATTACATACAAGTCATCAACACACAACGACAACGATGATACATGTTGGATTATAGATTATTTCCAACAAAACATTCCAGTAAATACTGAAGTTTTCATCACACAACAAATAACAAGCAATGAAATGAACTTCAACTCAACCAATCCTTGGCATTGGAAACGCTTGCTTTGAACCATAGGTGCTCTGGGAAGGGCCAGCTATTGTCAATATCCAGAGCAACACAGGACTGATCATCCAGGCTGAAGCGGCATATATCAGGAGCAGGGTAGGGAACCACCGCAGTGTCTGAGGTATAGATACAGTTGCTTCTCATAAATGGTAGTAACGCTGTGTCAACAGCAGCTGGATCGCCTTTAACCATCATTGGATAGTTTGGTCCAAGGAAGAGCGAGTTTGCTCCAAGACTACCAATATTGTACCAGGGAGAAGCTGTTGGCGCTAGCACACTAGTATCCATCCCGAATACCCTGCAACGGGTGTTGGAATAGGTCTGGAGAGGGCCACCATGGGAGACAACACCTGATACCTCAGTACTAACAATCACAGTGCACTGTATACAGACAAGAAGAGGTGATCCATCGGAATTAGTTGCCAGGCGCCACTGAGTATATAAGTTCTGCTCGTCCTCATGCTCGTGATCATCACCATCGTCATCTCCCCCTTGGTTATAAAAATTTCCAAGTATAGGTGGTGGAATGTTCACAGGACCTTGGAAACATTAGAAGAAGGTTAATTAGTAAAGGGAAACTTGCTAACCTGCATGCATGTGGCTGAAACAATTATAATTACGGTGGAAGACAAACGTACCGAAACTACGAGGTTCCCATGCAAAAACAGTGCCACGAGTGGTGGCGGCAAACACAAGATCCTCATATTCAATTGCATCACAGTACTCATCTGTGTACAGAAACTGATTTTTGAGCAATATCCATGGACGAACCGTGGAATCAGTAACGACGGCAACAAGCTTATCGAAGATAGCAACAACTTGATAGTTCTCGTAATTCCAAGAGCGGCTGGGAACTCGAGAAATTGCTATCTTCCGTACACGACAGTCACCATGATCGTATTTGAACGTACGTAGATCATCTGTGTGCTCAACCTCAGGGCACTCGGAGATTTTTGGAAGTGGAATCCGCTGACGAGTGTACACATTCACAAGTTCCCACTCGCAATTGTACCCAATATAAACAACCCAATCTCCATTTGCGCCAGCCCAGGCCTTACCCTGAAGCGATGTCATCTTGACATCACACGTATTGTTATCAAGTGGCATCAACTTGCACAAGGCGAGGCCTCCGTCGTTCGCGCCCATGCGAACAGGCTTATAGCAAAGAAGATAAGGGAGATCAAACCGCTCCTGGACCCTTGGGTTCCTTGTAATGATGTTATTAGTTGAGTCGAGAATGGTCTTGAACGAACCTGCCATGCTAGCCGAGGTGATGACGTCGCACCGATCAATGAGTTCCCCCACCACGTCATCTTTGAGATCGGGGCAAGAATAACGGGGTCGTTTCTGGCTTGTTCCCTCCATGGAGAAGACGATCGAACAATGGTAGAAGGAAGGGTGAAGGCAAATGGAGGAGGGAGGAAGAGCGTGTGATAGCAGTTCCAAATCGAGAGGGAAAGGCGAAGAGTCGATGGACGGTTGCCAGTTTGCCACGGTACACGAAGAGGCGCCCCGGCCTACACGTCCTTTCGAAAATTGTACAAAAGGACTCGCCGTCGTCTCACTGACATGTTGGAACGGGACCACATGTCAACGAAACATGGTGTGTAATTTCTCATGCAAAATGCGATCTGGCCGCGTTGGCCCGAGGTGCCGAATTAGTTATCGACCTTTATTTTTTTAATGGCGTGCCGTTCAGTTTTGAAGCACGACTAACTGGTACTGTTTGCAGAGAAAATATAAACTACTGTACCACTACTCCACCTCTAGTACTAGTAGTATAAGAAAGATATATAGGCTGGAGCTTCAGAGCTTTCTTGCTAAGGGCTGCCCACTTGCTTCTCACACTATCACCCTCTCTCCAGATCTAAAAAAGACGGCCTCTCTCTCCCTCCTCACCGGTGGTCACAGATCCGCCGGGGAAGAAAAGGACGTGCAGCGTTGACGCACTCGTCATCGGCAAGCAAGGTCACGCACTGACGACAAGGTCGTCCTCTCAGACCTAGCGCCCGCGCGGGATGGCCTCCGTCCCCAAGCTCGCTGCCGTAGTGCGTGCGGAGGACGACGACCACGAGTGAAGCCACTACCCGCCGACCCTCAGGTATGCTACCTCTTTTCGAACCATACCCTTGTTCTATTGCCCCATCTGCCACGTCGCTGCATGTGGATCTTATTCCACTCCACCATCTTCCCAATTTGCTATCCTCTGCTCTGCTGGTCACGCAGACGAAAACCTTAATTTGCACTATCAAAGGAAACACTACTTCATGCAGACTAATCCATGTCTAGGTTGAATAAGGAAAGGAAGGGAGACTGTACTGTCCAAGAGAGTAGGCATCGAACCCGCATCTAGGTTGAAAAGGGGGAAATCAGTAGCTAAGGAACGAGTCTCGTGTCTCTTGGTTGAAGAAGGGTAGAAAGGCATGACAACGCAATAGAGGAAAGGTCAAGAGTGGGCACCTCCTCCTCCGGCTGTTCTCTTGATTCGTTCGATCAAGTTTTTATGTTTGATCGATTATCAAGATTGGGATAGCAATTTTTAAGGTCCCCCCGAGTTCGAAATTATATTTACCTTGGAGGTACATGGTTTGCAAATTTTTTATACTGTCATTAGTTAATAATGCTAGTTACCTTCAGACTTTTGTATTTGGTTTAATGCTCATGCACAGCTAGTATACCAATGCTAAAACGTGTTACCTTTACATTTTGTATTGTTAATTCTTATAGAAATCTTCTAGTGCTAGAGTTTATTGAAATATGTTCAGTAAAACCACTGTAATGTACCCTATAATAAAATAACTACTCTACTGTTGCACTAGCCACTGGATTAGTGTATATTTGTAGTATTTGAAATTTCGAATGGTGTTGCATTAGTGTATGGACATAAATAAAGTGTGGCAAGCTTTCCCAGATATGTGCTCAAGAAAACTACTACCTGTTTTTCTAAATACTAGACGTTTGGGCACTTTAAATTGAACCGCGAAAACGTCTTATATTAAGGAACAGAGGGTGTAGAGTTCACTCAAATTATCCCGGTAAAGCTAGTCACACCTTTGTTAAAATTAATGTTCATTATGTTATCGGAGGAGGTCTGTAAGTTTGTCTCTAATGCCTGTCGACTACATACCTGACATCATGATGTAATGTTAAGTCATTTCCTTTTGTACAGTGTCACTGAATTGTCAAGGCGGTGATGGCATTTTATTTTAGTTGAACTGCACAAAATATGCTTAAAAGAAGATGAAAGGTCAGGAATTGATCATTCTTTCAGAAAGAACTATATATGCCTTTATGACATCGGCCGATGTTGCCTTATTTATTCCTTCAAATAGGTTGTTAGAAACAGTCTTGCTACCTTTTCCCATTAAGAAATTGCAATGGTTATATTTGTGAGTCTATGCTTCAACTAGTGCCACTTTTATAGTAATCACACTTTCAATATATATGCAAACAGGGATGCTCGATTTTAGTGGAACTGCACAGAAAGTCCAACTGGTTCAACATTAGGAGCATGTTTTCTTCCAAACCTTTATATCCAATTGGTGGCACTATGAGCTGTTCATTATGAAGGTACATGGTTTGCTACTATCTTGCTACTCTTTTTGTACTGTCATTAAATAGTAATACTAGTGGTTTGCATGTGAATTTATTGGCAGGGTGGACCTACATTGGAGGTGCAGGACAGGATTCAATGATTGGATGCTCAATTTCGGTTGTATCAATTTTCACCTCTTCCATCACTGCGAACATGGATATCCTTGGTCTGATGAAGAATAGGCGCTATATTTCTGCTCTGAACCAGCAAATTAATTCAGTATGAAATTGTCCAGGGCAAAACATGACCGTATCAAATTGTCCAGTGCAAAACATGACAGATGCTAAGCGGAAGAGACATGTTTAAACCGAAAATACAAGGTGGGGTATATGTTTACTAGCTGCTTGATATTTGTGTAGACAAAGATGTCTGCCCGTTGCTATTTGGCAAACACACAAAGTGACCGCAATTTTGGTTGAACTGCACAAGAGAATAGTATAGTCACTGCATGCAGTGCCATTTGAAAATAGACACAGAAAGATTGGATAGTCACTTCATGGACTGCAGAAAAGTAGTACTGTACTATTTATTGGCCAACACTAGGTGCTTCATTGCTTTGGTCTGATTATACAATGGGCATCATTTTTCCTAAGTTAAAGTTTGTATTCCGAAAATAGTCTCGCCATGTGATCGAGAGAAGACCAAATCATATTGCAGTGGATGTTCCTCCATCATGTGTGGTTCATTCTCATGGTTCCAGCTGTTGGTGAAACCACTTACGTTTGCAAGAGAAATTGTAGACTTCACAAACAAATTTGTCTTTCAGTCTGTACTGAATGTGCCATAAGAAGCATCCATGTTAGTAGTCAGAACAGATGTTTTTTCTAGATCTTTGCTTTTGGAGCCACATATTTGTATATGATATGTGAATCATTGAGATGCATTAACATGTTGATCTTATGTATGGGAATCATACTAGTTGGTTTTAGTTGCGAGGCAAGATCCGAAGTGGCTGATCTTTGCTTTTGGAGCTACATATTTGTATATGATCTGTGAATCATTGAGATGCATTAACAGTTCCTTATTTCTGTTCGCTCAGTGTTTACAAGTTACTGATCGATCTCTAGCTAGCCTATTAATGCGCTCCTGGCAGTTTTAGTTGCGACGCAAGATCCGAAGTGGCAGTTTTTTTTGAATAAAAATGCCTACCTCTGAAGAAACTGACAAGCTGCTCTAAAGAAAATGCCATGCGAATCTGAAGAAACTGCCAGCGAAAACGTTCGCAAATGCCTTATCTCCTAGTTAAAGTTCATCAACTAATGCCCACGGCTGCGACTCGTTGCATGCTGCTCCGCGTACTGGCTGCGAGCGATTTTGAGTGCCTGCATGCAGCCGGCCGTAATTAAGGCAGCTAACTGATGCGAAAAAAGATGCGCTTTAATTGTTGCGGGCCTTTTCAATCCGTGGAATCATTATTGACAAGGAGGGAGATGAATCGAGTGCACTCGTTTGACCGTCATGCCGGCGTGCGACCCAGCACAGACGGGACGGGACGGCACAGTCATAATTTCAGTTTCTCTAGTTTTCCACGGCAAGCTGGCGCGCTAAGGCATGCCTGCTTAATTATGCATTGAATTCCGATGACCGTCGCGCTACCTTCCGCCTATAAGTACTGTTTCCCGGCCTTCTATGGTGGTACCGTGACCCAACTCGCCCTATCCTCATAAGCCCCCACCGGCCTGACGTCGCTCGCCACTTATCCTCGCTCTTGCCACGTCCGCCATGCCCCCGCCCGTCCGTGATAGGCGAGGCCGGAGGCGGTCACCGCCGGAACTAGTGTTCAGTTTTTCACCGGAAGGCAGACGGAGGGAGGAGGCATTCTATCGGTCTTTAGATGGCAATGCGGAGATCGAGGACTTGTTGGAGCGCGACCGCCTGGCGGAGGAGCAGGAGTTGTTGGAGCGCGACCGCTTGGCGGAGGAGCAGCGTATGCCGATTTGCGCCGCCAGCGGGACATGGAGCAGCAGCGCACCGACGCTCTGAGTCGCGAGCAGAGCGCCCGCAACTGGGCCGACTACGTGGAGGCCAGCGCCCGGCAAATAGCCCTGGAGGCTGTCGGGCACGCACGCGTTCGCGGTGCCGATTTTTACTACCAGCTCGTCAAGTGGGTTTCCCGCTTAGAAGCCGAAGCTTCGGTGGACCACGCCGGCATGGAAAGGGCCAACGCGCGTGAGCAACGTGCCCTATCGCACCTCTGGCAAGTCCAAGGTGAGGCGGAGGATGCCGGTGCCGGCGTTTAGCGTGTACCGCAGATGGCAGCCAGCATCGTCTAGTTAGCTAAGAGTAAGTTAGTACTTGTATGCTACTAGAGTATTAGCGGGAGTAGATAGTTAACTTGGCTATGATGGTTGTCAACGTGGAAGTTCAGTACTCTATATGTGGATCAGACCTGTTACTTTGCTCTGAATGTTTTGAACTTTCCGTTTGAACGTATGGAATGGGCTGTTATTTTTTTAAATGGGCTGTATTTGTCCTCCACGGGTTTAGAGGCTGACTTGTGGTCCTACCAAGTTGACGCGTACACAATCAGGAGATGATTGTACATGGAGAGGATGACAGTAGGGACCCGCCAAGGTCATGGCAGTACGCAAGCAAGTGCCTCCTTATTTCAAGCCAATAAAAAAATGGCTCCTCCTAATGGATTTCTGACATCTGGGTCCCATGCCATTGTCAACGTAGTCAATAAACGAGAGAATTGCACAATGAGCGGCTGACACCAGGGACCCAGCAGCTCGCCCAGTTATTTTTGTTTTGGGTTAATTTGATAAATGCCACTCCAAATCTGGTGTTTCTGAGAAATGCCACTGCAATTTTCAAACTTTGAAAAATGCCATTTTATGCCTTTTCCAGTGGCATTTTTCGAAGTCTGGAGTGGCGTTTTCTTAAGTTTTCAAATTGCAGTGGCGTCTTCCAAAGTTTGCAAAAATTGCAGTGGCATTTTTTAAAGTTTGGAAATTGCAGTGGCATTTTTATGAATCGCCATAATTGGAGTGGCATTTATCTAATTTGTTTTTGAGACGGAAGCAGGGTGTCAACTCGGCTGTGCGGGGCACTATGGCCTGTCTAGACAGCCTTCTCTTTTATGTTTACCACAGACCAGCCCAGTAGTTTTTTTTCTTTCTGAAAATGACTAGCCCAGTTTTTTTGTGATTTGCCAAGTTAGTCGCTTTGTCAGGCCTGTTGGGCTGCAAATCTTTCAAGACGAGGAGAGCTTCATTCGGCTGGCCGAGAAAATGGCCTATCAGTAATGAGAAATGGGATGTACATTTTTAAAACACATCAAACCGGTAATTTTTTTCAAATTTATTTTTTCCATTTCGAGATTTTAAATTGCATTAATTTTTATGCGTGGACAATTTGTTGGATTTTACATTGATATACATTTATTTTTTAAATCAGTTTGAATGTGACTCGAAATTTCAGGATTAAAAACAGTTCAGACCGCACCGAAATATGCAAAATTTCGTATAATTTTTAACCGTGGCCACAATATTGGCTGTAATGCTAACAAAAAGAATATGGGCTCCAAAAAACCTTAAGAATTAGCAAATGGGCTGTAAATTATTAGAAATAATGGCAGATGGGTTGTATGCTGTTTTCCACAGATTTGAGGCTTTCTTAAAAAAAGTTGACGCGCAAGCAGTGACTGTTGGATGTCCATCCAACGGCCGTCGTGCTTCTTCAATCTCTACTCTTCCTGCTCCAGCCGCTCAAACAAGCGCCGGCGGGACTGCCTGCAATATTGAAGGGTAAGGATAAGGGGTGTCCAAAAACCCGAGCTTTAAAAATCCACGTGCGTTGTGACCCCCCTCCCAACTAGTGAGGCCATGGCTTCCCCTAAGATAGATGGTGAGGCTATGTCTTTCTCCGACGAGGTTTATCTTCTCCGGCGAAGTCGGGATGAACTTGAATAGGTGACTGAAGCTCCTAAAATTTTCAGGCACATGAGATATAGTAAAACTGTAGTTGTTTTCCCCTAGGAAGCAGCTTCTCTAGGTCACATATGCAACCCATCAAGTCCACCTCCTTATACCCGGTCACCTCCTCTAGATCGTCTTTGACCGACACGCCGAGGAGCTGCTTGGCGGGGAACAGTGCTGATGCAGCCATGACGGACGGCAGGATCCGTCCAACGAACCCGAAAAACGCCAACGTCAGGTTGATGAGCCGAAGCGTCAGGGACCTTACCAAGAACTCATCTTCCCGCCCGAAGAACCTTGTGAAGTGGCCGACGAACGCTGTACGCGGTCGGGCCATCCATGAGGCAACCGAGATCCATGACGAGCTCGCACTCCATCGCCTCCACCGCGTGCACGGTGGTCCCGTGAAACGCCTCGACAACGTCGGCGTCGAGCCTCCGCCCGCTAAAGGACTGCTCGTACTTGGCCCCGAGGGAGACGGCGGCAGCGGCCACGAGTTGGAGCGCCTGGTCGTGGGCCGGCATGGGGCGCACGGACAGGACGCGGTCGAGGTAGACGACTGCGCGGCAGAGCGTGCCCTCCGGGAGACCGCCGAGGTGCCCGGCGAAGGCGCCCATCCAGAGCACGAGCTCGGCGCGCATGGACGGGCTGATGTGGCCCTGCTGCATCTTGGACATGTAGTCGGCGTCGGGGTGCTCCCTGGAGTCCCTCTCCTTGGCCCGGAGGTCGGCGTCGACGTCGGGCTCGTAGGGATCCGCGCACATCTGCCCGAGGTTTTCCTTGGCGCCGACGGCGGAAGGGGGAGAGACGGGATGGAAGGCCGGGACGGCGGCTTGTCGCAGGCTGTACATCGGGATCGGCTGGAGCAGCATTGGCTGCACAGCGAGGGCTGAGCCGCCGGTGATGGGTAGATGGCAGTCGAGTCGTCACCACCGATCGGAACGTGCAGGGAGAGCGCCGTACGTGGAAGGAGCAGTGTCCGCAGCCAACGAAAGGAAAGACGGCTTAGGGGATCACATATCGCGGCACGTATTTATGGATGGTATGCTACTGCTAGTATGCTGACCCTAGCGCACGGTTTAGGACTCCATTTCGGTTTCGGGGTCATCGTTCTCGTACGCGACGGCTCGGAGTATTTGTTTGGGGAAACCAAGGATTGCATTATATGTCGAACTAAGCTATTTCGTATAACATGTTTCTCCAATCCAGAAAGGATTAATTGATCCACTTAACCCTAGCGCAAAGCATTGTTTTTGTACAGCAACATTCAGTAATCGCTGCAAGTTATGATCATGGGATTACTACAACGAACAGGGGAAGTAGAGTAGAAGAAACCTGCCTGGATGAAAGCTAAGATAATTTTGTAGCACCTTGCGTTCGTCACACAGTTGGGTTGCCGAAACTGCCTGCAAGGTATGCACAAGTACAGGGCAGTAATGCTGCGCAGCAGAGTGCTAGCTACAGTCGGTGTGCTAGTGCACATTTGCTATTTGATATCTCCATATGTATGAACAGTAAAAGAGCCCGTGTATTGCAACGGAAAAAACCACATGTCTTTAACACAATAATCATGACCGAAGACCTTAATGGGTCCACACGCATCCCATCTATGTTGCGGCTTATCCTCCTTTCCACTCCTGTCGACATTGGCCTCAGTGCCCAGACAATCAGAACACGTTTGAATGTGGTCCATTCTAAGGTGTCTTTGTTTCTCTTCACATAAAATGAGAAATCTACTTTTTCATCAGGAGGTTTTGCCGAGGCGTGCATGCGTGGTTATAAATAGTTTTTTCTTCTCCAAACTGATTTTGCTGAGGTGTTGATTTCCAATTTGGGTGTACACCGGTACGAAAGAAAAATGAATCGTGCGCTGTTGATTAAGGTGGTCCCCTAAATAGTATTTAAAAATGTTTAACATGTAAAACAGCATCATATTCAGATTGTACACATTATTCTAATCAATTTTCATATATAACGTGTCAAAATTGAAGTTATGGTTTAGAATATATGAATATATTAAAATATCTTTTGAATCTCTTTTTTTAATATTTAACAGGTAAAATAACATTATATTTAGATCATACACATTTTTCTAACCAATTTTCAGATATCTCATGTCTAAATTAGAGTTGCGATTTAAAAGATATGAAATTTAAAAATCATTTAAATCTGCGTAAAAACAATAGATGAAGGGCGGGTTGATTAACCAATAGATCAAGGGGTTTCTAAAAGAAAGTGAATCATTGTTTTTTCACTTAAAATAGGACCGTGTGTTGCCGCAAATGCCTGCGAAGGTACGCACACAAGTACAGGGGAGCAATGTTGTGCATCAGAGTGCTAGTGCACATGTATTAATAAACATTCAAGGAGCGAGATAGTATAACCACCAAGTAGGTCCATGTACCTCGTGTAGGGTCCTTAGAGCATCTCCAATAGTAGCCCTATAATAGGACACCAAAAGTGAATTTTGCATCCAATAGCATCCCTGTAGTAGTAGCATTAGTAGGGTTAGTCAATATTTGATCATTGCTAAATTTGGCCCCTTGACCAAAAGATTGGTAAAGCTCCAGAAGAACAAGAATTATTTTGCTATGAAGCATGCTGATTAGATATGTAGTCGTGAGAAACGCTTCATCCAAAAATTTGAGAGGCATACAAGCAATTGCTTGCAGAGATATCCTACTTCAACAATATGACGATGATTTCGTTCAGCGGACCCATTTTATTGATGGGCATGAGGACAAGATACATGATGCGAAATTGCAAGTTTCTAAAAGAAGGAATTGAGTTTCGCATATTCTTCATCCCGACTGGACTGAAGAGCAAGGATTTTTTTGGCCACATTTTCTTTCAACTAGTGCTTGAAAGTTATGAAATTCTTCATACACATCATACTTTTTCTTAATAAGATTGAACCATGTATATTTGCTAAAGTCATTAATGAAGTTTATATAATAAGAGAATCTACCAACTGAGGTACAAGCGGCATCCCAAATATCAGAAAATATCAACTCTAATGGGACAGTAGATATGCCACTTGATATTTAGAGATATTAAAACTGTGCACCTTTCTGGCCCTCTCAGGCCATCAGCGCCCTCAGCCATCCGATCATGAGTTTCGAGAATTTTCGGCCATCAGATTCTCCGTAAATCCCACCTGATCACGCTCCGTGCGCTATTAACGATCGCGGACTGTGCTGGGCCGCTGCTCTGGCCGCTTTTTGGGGCGTCTCGGGTTGATTTGGGCCTAATGGGCCTGTAGCAGTCTCCCTATCGTTTCATTCAGAAGGAAAAAAAATCAAGGTCGCATGACTCCCTTCTTTCTGAAAATAAAAGAAAATGTCGCACGTCTCCATCCTTTGGCGTGGTGGCTCTTCTCTTGCCGATACTGTTCTATGTGCTCACAAATATATGTTCTACGTTGATGGATTTCAGCCTGTTGGGTTAGCTGATTATGCTGGATTGGAAAGTTTAGGAATTAACCATTTGGAAGGTGATGCACTGGTTTGTTTTCAATCCGTACAGTACCGCTTGGGACTTCGCCTAGACCCCTCCGCCTAGACTGCCGCCGGCCAACCGGCCGTGGCGGACCACAAACCTCGCCGCGCCGTACTCCACTCCGGACGCGGCGGCCACCATAGACGGTCCGATGGCTCTTGCGGACCTGAATTTCGACAAAGGACAAGATTTCGCTGCTGAAGTGTGGAGGAAATGGGGGGTACCCATCAACTATGAAGAAGGTAAAGATACGGAAGAATTCATTCTGGTTGCTGAGTTCACCTGATCTAGGATCAGGCTCACGGTGGAATCCGTAGCCACTATCCTTTCTCCTGCTTTGGAGGCCGTGCTTCTCTGTTCAAGATCCAGTTGCTGCAAAATTTGTCATTCCAGTTCTCGGTCTCCTCTAAAGTGGGCTTCTCTATCATAAAAGGAGGTAACATCTCTCTACCTGATCTCAATGTTAACTTTCTCCTTTGGGGATCTGGAGGTCCTAATTCTTGCTGGGAACTCGATCAATACCTCCAAGAAAAGGAGGATGAATGGACTCATGTCTTTGGCAATCGCCCTAGAAAATCTTACCTTCAAGCTCTTAGATCACCCACAACTTTCATCCCACATGCATCCACCCCTATTCGTCCGCAAGACCAACCACAGAATCCTCATAGATCTCAATCTTCGGAACGAGATCGTCGCCCGGAGGCATTTCAGGACAATAATGTGAGAGCGGGCAATCCGCCCATTCAAACTGCTATTAATGGGCTTTATTGCGTCCAGTGTCTTCTGCATGGCCATCTTCGGCCCAGCTACACTAACAGAATTAAGTGTAGGGCATGAAGAGATGGGGCCATATTGCACGGGACTGCTTCTCCTGTAAGCAGCCCAACCCAAGTCCGGTCATCCAGCCTACATCCCAAGCGACACCGAATCAAGTGATTCCGAGGCAAATCTGCACTGTTGCCGCGAATGAGACTAATCAGCCGGTCAGAGGGGTAGTCATTGCTTCTGCCAACCAAGGAAACAGAGGAGACGCCTCGATATCCGCCGGTGAGGGTATCCGCCATTACAACCCCGCCTCTGTGTCCATAGCCCAAAGATTGAGAGAAGCGATTATCAAAGACAGACCTCAATCCCCTTCTCTCCGCCTCGCAATCCAGCCTTCCTCTTCCTCAACCACTCAATCCATGGCCACCTTCCCGTTCGACCCAAGCCCCTTCATCCCTGCTGGTCACCACCGCGTCGACGTCGCGGGCAGACCGGCCCGCATTCGTATCCTGGCTGGCGCGGTCCCGGCGGCGCATGAAGAATGGGCCATTGCATCCATCGTTCCGATGCCCAACCTGCCGGTCCAATTCGAACCTATCCAAGAGGTACTCGCTGAGTTTCTTACTGATGTTAAGCACCTAGGGTTTTCTGAGATATCGCCCTGCCCTTTTGGCCAAGCCTACGTCAAGCTCAATAGTGTGTTTGATCGGGATGAGTTAGTCAACAGCAGTCCGCGCCCATTTACGGATGTGCATGTCATTTTTGAAAAGCACAATCAAGGTCTGAACTGGTGCAAACTGAATCTCAGCAGAGAAGTTTGGATCTTACTGTGTGGATTTCCTTTGGATGGTTGTAGTATTCACGAGATTAACAATGATGTCTGCAAATTTAGCAAATTTGTGATGTGGGACAGAAACAAAAGCACTAGAGCAAATCTTATGGTTAGAATCAAAGTGGAAGAACTTAGGGATATTCCTGCCAGCATTGTTCTTGGGGCAGGAGATGATTCTGCTACCCTCTCTGTACCTGTGGTGATTCTGCAAGACACTCCTTTAGGCAGAGAGGCACCTGATGAAGACCCGATCCCTCCTCATGGCAATCCACACCCTGTCCCAGCTCAGGCTCATTTCCACCAGAACCAACACAATCACTTTCTTGGTCCACTACAATTTTATGAACAAGAAGCAGTTCAGGCACCTGTTCAGAATCCATTCTTAGATCTCCAATTGGGTATTCAGGTTGATGATGAGGATGACATGGAGGATCTACCTGGTTTGGGCCACTGGGCCATGCCGGCACAACAGGGCTTGTTGACCAGGAATTGCATGCAGGAGAATTTATGAACTTGAATGAACTGATGGAGCCCATGGATGAAGATCTAGAACATCCAGGGGAGGAGCTACAGGTGGCTAACAGCAATGTCACTGACTCTATTGAACCACCAAACCATAGTGCTGAAACTGCTACTTCTGCTGTTGGGCCTTTGGCGCCATTACCTCCCATACTACCTGATTTAAATGCATATATTGGACCAGTTGGGCCTGTGGAGCCTGTTGGGCCCATTTTGGCCCAGGTGGCTCCTAATGTGGTCATACAGGCTGAGAGGAGGCATGTAGTACCAATGCAGGAAGATCTGAATCTCACAGCTATTCTGAATGTTACTCCAGAGGATCCCACTCTCCATCTAGTGGATCCTATGCAGTTTGAATGCTCTCTTCCCTCTAGACTCCAGCATACTATTGGTAATGACAGCACTGATGAGTTAATCAAGCCCCCAGAAGCACCTGACTCTTTGGAAGCAACACATATTGAAACCACTCTCTATGTTCTACAAGCTCAGACTGGCCCATTTATTAGTATGGATAAGTTTGTCCCCATGGTACAAGCAGCAAGTGAACCTCCTTCTTTTGTCATGCAACAGACTGAAATTCCAGAACTAGAACTCCTTGCTAAGTCAGTTGACCACATGATATTTGCTGAAGGAGAAGGTGAATCCTCTTCCTCTGATGACACTACTCCACCAGGTTTTCCTGTTCCTATGTTCAAGTCTGTTATTATTAATGACACAGGGAAAGGGCTGATCTCTCCTGAAGAACAAGGGATTGCAATCAGTAATGAGGAGAAGTACCTTGGAAAAGAAGGTGCTCGGATATGGGCCAGACACTTTGCTCCTAAGAACAGCAAGAACATCATTCAGGTACCTATAGACTGGGTTAATTTTCTGTCTGTTACTTTTCTTTCTCCTGAGAAGTTTGAATGGGCCAAACAATTCATTAATTCTAAAGTCTGGGAAATTATCTCTCAAAACAAGAATGAGGAGATCTGCTTACCTTTTTCCTTGCCTGTATCATGCCCTGTCAGCTCAAATCTTACTGTTACCTTGGATAATTCTCAGGATCAGGAGAACACCCCTAACACTTTGTGTGGATCACAAGAGATCACTTCCTCTTCCACCTCTGCTATACATCACAACAGAAAGAGGAAGGACAAGGGACCACTGGTGGAAACAGAGGTAAGGAGGAGTTGTAGACTTCAAAAGATCAATAAAGGTTATAAAAAATCAGTTTGCATGGATAAGGACTGCTTGGCATGTCATTCTTTCCCTCCTCCATTACCTGCTAAGATTATTAAGAATCTGAACACTGCTTATTGCAAGATCAATGCTCAAGAAGACAAGCTTACCACCAAGATAAAGAAGCCCAAGGTTGGCCCCAAGACAAAGGATGGTGCCAGCAAGACCAAGGAGGGGGCCACTAGTGGGAAGAATGCAAAGTAGCAAACCTTTGCTTCTATCTTATGTTTTAGTAACTAATCTTTTGGTGTAATGAGAATTCTTGGTTATGTGATGTATGACTGGGCACTTTCCCTTATGGTTGCTATGGGACAGACTTGTTATATCAGATATCTGTGGGTTATGTTTCTGTGGGTTGATGTCTGTTGTGTTTTCCTGCTTGTTCTAGTGGCTCTGAACTGTATGTGTTGTAATGGGCTTTCCAAGTACCAGTCTCACCCCCTCCTCCCTCCAGTATGATGTAATCCTCATGAAGAGAAGCTGGAATATTTTGAACTGGAACATTAGGGGCATCAATGACCCTAAGAAATGGGATGCTCTATCTAATAAAATTGCTGAATCTGCTTGCTCCATCATCTACCTCCAAGAAACTAAGAGAGAGCATTTTGACTCTGCTTATATTAGGAAATTCTATTCTAAGAACATCTCAAAATTTGAATTTCTTCCATCCAATGGTGCTTCTGGAGGGTTGCTGATTGCCTGGAATGAGCAATTGTTCTCTGGGGTGCTGGTACACCAGAATGATTTCTCCTTGACCATCAAGTTTTCCTGTAAACTATCTGGGACTACTTGGAAGCTCACCAACATCTATGGACCTTGTCAAGAAGATACAAGAATTGTTTTTCTTGATTGGTTTAAAAAATTTCAAGTGGGCGATGATGAAAATTGGCTTGTTTTGGGGGACTTTAATTACATAAGATATCCTCACAACAGGAACAGAGAGGGGGGCAGCCTGAATGACATGCTCTTGTTCAATGAAGCAATGAGTAATCAAGCACTTGTTGAAATTCCTCTGAAAGGCAGAAAGTTCACCTGGAGCAATATGCAAGATGCCCCTCTTTTGGGAAAGCTGGACTGGTGTTTTACTTTTGAAGCTTGGACTCTCATGTTTCCTTCCACTCAAGCCATTCCTCTTGCCAAAACCACTTCAGACCACCTCCCTGTTGTTATCAAAGTGGGCACCTGCATTCCTAGATCACAGATTTTCAGATTTGAATTTTTTTGGCTAAAGCACTCCCAATTCAAGGATGTAGTTAGAAATATCTAGGAGCAAGATATTCATGAAGCTGATAGTGCTAAATGCATTGCTACAAAATTCAAAAGGCTTAGGAAGGGATTAAAGATCTGGGCCAAATCTATTTCAAACCTCAAAGAAACTATTCAGAACATCAACTTCATGATTCTATTCTATGATGTCATTGAGGAATATAGGGACTTATCTGTAGAGGAATCTAATGGCAGGAGGATTCTCATTGAACATTTGAGTCTTATTAATGAACAACAGAGGATTTATTGGAAACAAAGAGCTACCATTAGAAACATCAAGATGGGGGAAGCAAACACCATGTACTTTCAAGCCAAAGCCATAATTAAGCACAGATTTAATCATATTGCTATGTTGAAAGATGAAGATGATCATGAGTATGGTGACCATCATGCTAAAGCTGCTATCCTTTTCAGAGCTTTCAAAAAGAGATTGGGTACTGTAACCAAAACTGAAAATCCACTTATGCTTCAGTCTCTACTTGTGCAGCATGATGATTTGTCTGACCTGGAACTACCATTTACTAAGCAAGAAATTGATGAGGTTATTAAGAAGATGCCTGTTGATAAAGCACCTGCACTAGATGGATTTAATGCAGCATTTCTCAAAACCTGTTGGGACATTGTGGCTCCTGATTTCTACAGACTTATTGAAGATTTCCATTTGGGTATTATCAACTATTCTTTCATTACTCTGATCCCCAAGAGAGATGATGCTGCACGTCCAAATGACTTCAGACCAATCTCCCTATTAAACTGTACTCTGAAGATCTTAACCAAGTTGTTGGCCAACAGATTGCAAAACAAGATTCTCAAGCTGATTCATCCCAACCAGTATGGTTTTTTATCCAACAGATGCATTCAGGACTGTTTAGCTTGGTCTTATGAATACATTCATCAATGTCACCAGTCAAATCAAGATGTGATTCTCCTGAAAATGGATTTTGAGAAGGCCTTTGATATGCTCAACCATGATACTATTATTGAGATCTTACAAGCCAAAGGTTTTGGATCCAGGTGGATTAATTGGATTAAAATGATTTATGGCACTAGTTTTTTTTCTGTGCTGCTCAATGGGGTTCCTGGCAAACAGTTCTTATGCAAATGTGGAGTAAGGCAGGGTGATCCTCTATCCCCTCTCATTTTTGTGCTTGCAGCAGATCTGCTACAATCTATGATGAATGAAGCAATGCATAATTCTATGATTCAAGCACCACTGGTACACCAAACAAGCCCCGACTTTCCTATCATACAATATGCTGATGATACCATCCTCATTGTCAAAGCTGAGGCCTCCCAACTGATGCATATAAAGAACCTACTCCTTCATTTTGCTTCCTTCACTGGTCTGAAAGTTAACTACAACAAGTCTATCATGATATCCATCAACACCTCTGATGAGCAGATGCAGTATTTGTCTTCTATCTTTGGCTGCCAGATTGGAAAACTTCCTCATACTTATTTGGGTTTACCTCTCAGCCTGCACAAACCTAGAGTGGAAAATACCTACCTCTTCTGAAGAGAGTAGAAAATAGACTACTTGGTTGTTCAACTCTGCTTTCCACTGGAGACAAATTAACTCTCATTAAATCTGTGTTCTCCAGTTTGCCAGTTTTCTTCATGTGCTCCCTCAGGCTGCCGAAAACAGTGGTCAAGCAACTGAACATTTACCTGAAGAACTACTTTTGGAGGAAATTTGTATCAACTGAGAGGGGTGCAACGCTCATAGCATGGGACACAGCATGTCAACCTAAAGCCAATGGAGAACTAGGGATATTGGATATTGAGACCCACAACAAGGCTCTTCTTCTGAAACAACTGCATAAATTTTTGAATAAAGTTGATACTCCTTGGATCAATATCATTTGGGAATCATACTACTCCAATTTTCTCCCTGGTGAGAGACTGGTGGGATCATTCTGGTGGAAAGCAATACTCAAGTTACTGCCAGTCTATAAACAATTTGCAATCTGCAAGGCACACTCTGGAGAATCTACACTTATGTGGTCTGATAACTGGTGGGATCAACCACTTGAAACCAAATTCCCTGAGCTTCACTCTTTTGCAAGAAATAAATTTGTAACTTCGAGGTCAGTTATGACTGGCCCTGACTTGTTAGAACTTTTCCACACTCCAATGTCAGAACCAGCCTTCCATCAGTATAACCTACTACTCCAACAGCTGCAGCACAGACCATCTTCCAGTAACTCAGATGAATGGAACATTCTGGGATCTACCAAAGGTTATTCGTCCATCAAAATGTATCACCCCATGAGAGGACCCAGCCTGGTTCACCCGATCTTCCAGCAGATTTGGAAAACATCTTGTAGGCTGAGACATAAGATCTTTATCTAGCTACTCCTTCATGACAGGATCAACACAAGAAACCTTCTCAACAGAAAGCGTATGCATCTTAATGATTACAATTGTGCACTCTACTCTGACAACACGGAGGAAACTCTGCTACACCTCTTCCGGAATTGCCCTTTTGCACTCCAATGTTGGGAATCCATCATTCCTTCCAAACTTAGAGGCATCTCCATCTTTGATGACTTCCAACTAGCCATGGCACAACTTCCTCCAGATATTGCACTAGATATTGTCTCGATGGGCTATTGGGGTATTTGGTCGATCAGAAACGATAAGATCTTTCGAGCAGCAGCTCCACACATTCAGGGATGGAAGTTTTACCTCCAAGAAGGACTTTGGGCAGCACAGATCAAAGCGAAACATTCAAAAGCGGCCAAGATTAGTTCCAGGGTTATACAGAACATTTAATTAGTTTCCATGTTTCATAAAACTGGTATTGAGTGATCACTTTGTATGCTTGGATTGTTTGTATATAATTTATTAATATAATTTACCATCGAACTATTGTTCTACGGTTTTCCGGTAAAAAAAACATACAGTACCGCTTGCTGCTCCGCTGCACAATTTTTTCTTTTTGGTGGATACGCTGCGTACAATTATTTCACCATGCACAAATATTAGAATATTTTGTACCCCGGTGCAATGTTATCCACAAATGTGTTTTCTGTCTAATTTATAATTTCAAATGTTTGCAGGTTCTATAAAAGGTCGAATTCAAGCTACGTACTATTGGGTTTTTTCCTTTTCGACAACCTGCTATGGGCTGCAAGGAGGCTCCAAGAGTTACCACCACCGTTGCTCCTCCCTGTTCTTTGCTGAATTATGCTTCACATGTCATTTTTCGTTTCAGAATTTGTTGCAGATGTTGCATAGTGAATCAAGCCACTTCTCAATGCTTAGGTAATCTTTGTACTGGTAGGAACTAGGAACTAGGAAACACAAATCAGTACTACTCATTTAGCATGGACCACATCGTGCTTTGGTTATTCACTTCTACAAGTTAAAGTGTAACTGGCAAAGTGGTTACTGATTTTTCTTATCCCTGTTAGTCATAGCTCATGTACTATGACTTGCCAAGTTTCTGCCGAATGTATTGTTGAAAAAATAGATCAAAGGAATGATTATTTGGCATCAACTTAAAGACTGTCCTACATGAATTTTGTCGTGTTTACCATCTTTGTCTTTTTTTATATTTATAAACTATATCTCCTGATATTTTAAGCATTACTTTACAAGGTGATACTGTTATAGTGAGTGAAACATTGAAAATGTAATACCTCTGTAACTTATAATAAGGCGTTTTTTTGGCACTGCCATAGTGTCAAAAAACACCTTATATTAAGTTATGGGGGGAGTATAAGTTATTGATCAAGGAGGGAGACAAGTCAATCTCTTTTTCTAAGAACCAACTATTCCACCAAGGCACCATCATGTTGCTTTTTCCTACAGCGAACAGATGCAGTTATATTTGTAAGGGGTGGTAAAGCGATGAAGAAATATAACAATGTGTGGTTTGATGTCATCTCTATGAAAGTAGAGATACCTGAGACTTACTTTGCTAAGAGGTATGTTCCATTGGCTGCATCAACTGTGAATCCAGTCCATAGCTACTTTAATATCTGCATTTGTATGTCTGGTAGAATTGTGCACACCTTGTTGGTCTTATGTGATGTTAAACGTTAGGGATGGCTGGATGGTGAAACCATAATTGTTAGCTAGCTATAACTCATAATTATGCATCATAAAAGACCACTCACCTGCATTCTTGCCAACATTCCAAGAGACACTATAATACATATGTACATCCAACATGGTGCTTTCATTTTTGCGATTACACATCATTTTACTATGCTACCAAATGCAATATTGGATTCTGGGATTAAGAATTCATCTGTATCTGTATGATTGAGTTATTTTGCATAATTCCTTTAGCGGGATTGTTTGGTTGCTATGCTAACAATTCCTGATGGAAGCCTGCCTAGATCATATCCTTAACTTCTGAACGTTTCCTTTCTTTTTTTGTTTATAATTGTGGGAAACTGCAACCAAATTCATGCATTTATGCTCTTCTGTATTATTGCAAATGAAATGTCTCTTCTGTATGCGCACTGAATTGCTACTTTGCCTTCTTACTGACAATTTGACATTTAATTGGTAATGCACAAAGAGCACTAGAAAGTTCTTTTTAGACAACACTAGATAGTAGGGAGCTTAATTGTTGCCTATACCAAATGATATGTTTTGCGACAATGCACGACCAATATTAATACTACCTACTCTAAGTGAGCCTAGAGCATGTATATATGCTTTTGTAGATAAATATATTGTAATATTATTATTTTAGCCGTTATACACTAGCTTGACATAGATCAATAGTTGTGATCAGGCTTAAAAATGTGTATGTCCAGGAGTTGAGGTATTTACTTCACCAATACAAATTTGCCATTTATGTGCATGTGTTTAGCATTAATGCACATTTAGGTGAAGAGAAAGCATCGTACCAATGACTATATCCCAGTCTTTAGGTTGAGCAATTTCATACAAGGAACATCCTTTGTATTTGTCATCCTATTTATGTGTATAAAGACACTTCGATGACATGATTTTCCAATGTAATTTTTGGATTGTTCAGAAAAAACAAGTACCATCTAGCTCACAACATCGTAGGCATTTCCCCCCTTACCAATAACAGTGCCATGCAAAGGAACTAGCTACACCCACTGATTAGTAATACAATGATTAAGACTCCATGGGAGTTGGTATTGTATCTTGATGTCACTGTCACTTCTGATATTTGCTTTAATATGGCAGGATTGAGCATCTGATAGCCCTAAAAGGTTATCAAAACAAACAATAATACTACAAACGGTACAAACTGACCAGCTGATAGATAGATACTCCCTCCGTTTCATAATTCTTATCGTGGTTGACTTGAACTAAAACCGCGATTAGAATTATGGAACGGAGGGAGTATATTTTATATTTTTGCTTGTTGAATTTATCTACCGTAGCTTGGAAGAATAGAGTATGAACAGTGTTTGGAATTTTAGTATAATCTTTGTGGTTGAAGTAGTGTAAACTGAGCACTGAGATAAGTATTGAGGTCTCTATTCTTTTGTTGTGAGTTTGATTTAGGTTTTGTTTGGTTTATATTGTGTGATTTCCCACTCGGTGACAATGTTTGTAAGTAAACTGGACCATTTGTATTTATTTTAGGTTGCTACCATTGGAACTTTCAATTAATTTCTTTTTTGCTTATTCAAGGTGGGCATATTCAAACAAGGCAAGCTTCTGAAGCAATATTGTTTTTGCAGAAATTATATTATTCTGTAGTACGATAAAATGGTAATCTTGAGCCATTTTAACATCCACTTTTTGTGTTCATATCTTTACAAACTATCCTATAATCCAACCATTAAAATAGATGGGCGCAGCAACGCGCGCCATCAATGATCTAGTAGGATATGATAATTGATGACTTTTGCCCTTTTGACATGAATCGGAAACTAACTTTACACTCGATTTTTCTTATAAAGGGAGCTGATTATTTCTAAGCACTATGAAGTATGGGAAACGTCGGATGTCCTAAATGACCGTGCCAACTTGACGAAGATAGTTTTGTGACACAAAAATCTTGCTTATTTGCTCTCCATTGTTCTGGAACTAAGGGATAAAGACCACCTCTACATCTTTTTTTTAGAAAAGGAGGAAGACCCCCGGCCTCTGCATCCGGACGATACATATAACCATTTTATTAATTATTAACACAAAACCTTACAAAGTCATACATCAAAAACAAGACTAAAGCCACCGTCTCAGCAACATCTGCCGCTACTCCTATCCAGTTGATGAAGGGGCGCTGATAGTCTGGGCCTAATACCAAACAGACCTTGTAGCCAAACCTAACATCTAAGACCTGAGGTCCCAACCAGGACGCCTGCCGGGTATGGGCACCCACCAGTCCGGCGTGCTCCTCAACCAGGACGCCTGCCGGGTATGAGGCTGCCGCAGCCACCTGCCACCAATCCATCTTCAGAGCTGTACTGTCGCATCTACCTTGCCCGGTCTAGCTGCCACCACGACGCCAGACAACATCACCCTCCTGCGCGAGTCCATCTTCGCGCATCGGGCCTCGAGTCTCCACTGCGCCACGCCGCCGAGATTCGCCGTCATCAATGGGCAAGATAAATCACCACTCCTCCTCTTGTCCCCTCCAACCAGCACTTGCTCCAAAACGATGCCCCCAGGAGGGAGAACGACACCGAAGGCGCCGTCATCGTCCGATCCGGTAGACAAAGATCTAGGGTTTCCCCCGGAACTTCCCGGTCAGGTTGACGTGACCTGCAACGACGATGCCTCAAGAAGGGAACAACGTCTGAGACGCTGCCATCGTCCGCCAAGACCGTAGTCAGGCATGATTTTCATCGGAAGCCACGTCGTCCCGATCTCGCGGCTAGCTAGAACCGAGCGGAACCTCGCCATGAAGACGTATGGTGCCGTCGGAAAGCCGGTTGAGGACCTCCGGCCGCCCCACCCCAGCCCCATCATGCGCCGCCGGCAGGCCATAGCCGAACCACGACGGATCTGGCCGGGACACCAGATCCACGGCCACCGCCGCCGCCCATTGCATAGCGGAGAATCCCACCGGAGGACCTCGCCAGCCCTTGGTTCGCAGGCTGCCGCCGCACAGCCAGGACGCCGCCGTGGCTGCCGCACGAAGACCCCGCATGAGGCGCCCCAGCCGCCTGATGGGAGATCCGTCGCTTCCCTCCTGCCCTAGCCCTTTAGGCGTCGGGCGCCGCCACCACCGCAGCCAGTGCCGGTGGCAGTGATCTGCCTCACGGGAAGGCTGGCGGCGAGAGGAAATAGGTCCCCCTAGCGTCGCTCTGGGTGGCGGCGCGACGGGGTCGCGAGAGGGATGGTCTGCCTCGGTAGAGAACTCTCCTCATTGCATGATCCTTAATCAAAAAGAACCATGGATGAATCTCAATGAAAGCATTAAATTGATGTACATGTGTGATATTAAGAGATCATGGTGGAGTGGAGGGTAAGAAAACCTATTTCTTTTCGGGCCAATAGCTCCTGTGCGACGTTTTTTAGGTGAATTGGCAAGAGTGCGACGTTGTTCGAGCGAATGGCTGTGGTGCGACACATTTCAGCGTGTAAATAGCCCAGGGCCACATGGGGTGTTAAATGTGGTTAAATTGGTCGTCAACCAAGCCCGCCCGTTTATGTTAGGACAGGTGGGTCCAACTTAATTGTTCCTCAAAACAGCTGACCGTGCCCTGCCGCCCGACCGTGCCGGGCCCGCCACTCTGCCCCCCTTCTTCTCCGGTGGCGGCGGATCTTGCGTTCTCGGTGGCGGTGGCGGAGCCCTCGTTCTCAACGGCAGCGGAGCCTTCATCATAAGAAAATGGTGAGTGAATTCAAACCCTAGTCGCCCTCCCGTTCCTCTCTCGGGCCCGTAGATCTCAGCTCGTTTCCTCTGTTTTCGCTTGCGGAATCGATAGGTTGTGAGGGGAGCCCGTGGGCATACTGAGATGGAGCCGCCAGATTCAACTTCGAATAGGTAATGCGCCTCTCTCCGATCCAACTTTGCATGCAATTAGGGGGTGGCCTCGTCTGCTCTTTCTCACGGGCTCACACTGTCCGCCACTGACAGAGGGGATGCTGCCGCTCGGTCCTTCGAATTGATACTCAATTTCTTTCCATCAAAGGCAAAATTAGTTGATGGTAGCATACAGAACATTGAGAGAGACACAATTGTTAAATGGGAGGTTGAGTTTACAGAGATTGATCCACAAGTTCTACAGAACATGGGAGAGATGGTAGTGAAGAAATGGGTGGAAAAATTGGGGAGAATATTGTTTGGGGTCCAGAGCAAGAAGTATCACTGTTGCGGTTTGATGATTGGAAAGGAGAGTATGTGAGAATAGAAGATGGTGAACAGATTGTTGAAGAAATCGATCAGCAAAACGGCTGGACAAGCAAACGGGCTAATTTTTTTGCTGAGCTCGTTGATCTGAACATTTTTCGAAGGTTGGATATGTGCCATCACAATTGGCTGCGCAGATGGTAGATGATGATTGGGCTACACAAAGGCCATTGATTCCCATGTGTACTGAACTTACAGTAATAGCCGAAGAGGGACAGGTGACTGGAACTGAAACTGAAACTGCAGCAACTGTTGATTGGAATGTAGTTGAATTAGATGAGCCTACTGATTTGGTCATTGCACCAATGCCTGACACTGAGATGGCCAAACTTTTTGGCATTCCAGTCGATGACAGAGATAAGCAGGAGAGGGGCGAATCTAGTTTGCCTGCTAATGCTGATGAAGAAGTAGATGGACAGTTGATGGAACAAGCTGCGGATGAAGTAGATGATGCACATGATGATGAGCTGGTGCATGTGTATGACAAAGATAACCCTGTCATTGAAGTAGGCAAGTTGTTCCCAAGCATGAAGGAGTTTAGGATGTGTTTCAAGACTTATGCAGTGAAACATGAGTTTGATGCCAAGACTGTTAGGACTGATAGAAAGAAGTTTTATGCGAGGTGCAGAGGATTTGATGGTAGTGTGAAGCCTTGCAAGTGGTACATATCTGCTAGACTGCAACCTGATGGAAGTACTGTCAGGGTTAACCAAATCCCCAATCAACATACTTGTATTACAAGTTCACAGAGAGTATCAACCATGACATCACAAATTTGGGTTGCAGAAAAGATCACCCCAATTTTAGCCAAAACACCAAACACTACTGCCAAGAAACTCAAAGTAGACTTGGAAAAGATGTACCCCATTAAACTGAAATATACCACAGTGTGGAAGGCAAAACAAAGGGCAATGAAAAATTTATATGGTGATTGGGCAAATACATTTAGGATGCTTTACAACTTCAAAGCAGAGGTGAAAAAGAGGCCACCTGGCAGTGTTGTGGAGATAGATAAAGAGGTATCAGCCGAAGGTGAAGTCAAGTTCTCCAAGTTTTTTATGGCTTTGAAGCCTTGCATCGATGGGTTCAAAGCAGGGTGCCATCCATATTTGAGCATAGACTCATCATTTTTGACAGGCAAGTGGAATGGTCAGTTGGCAGCATGCAATGCTCTAGATGGACACAACTGGATGTTTCCTATTGCTGTTGGCTTGTTTCAGTCAGAAACAGAGGCTTCATGGACATGGTTCATGATCCAGTTGAAAAGATGCCTAGGGCCAGTGTCACCTTTGGCTATACACACAGATGCATGTAAGGGGCTTGAAAATTCAGTGAAAAATGTTTTCCCACATGCTGAGCAGAGGGAGTGCTTCGGTCATTTGTGGATGAATTTGATCAAAAAATTTAGAGGAGAAGAATTTGGGCGCATGTGGCCAGCAGCAAGATCTTACACTAGACAGACACACAAATATCATCTTTGATAATGGCAACATGTGATGAATTTGGTCCATGGCTGAACACCTACCATTCTTTGTTATGGTATAGGTCAGCATTCAACACTGCCAACAAGTGTGACCACATCAACAACAATTTGGCAGAGAGTTTCAACAACAAGGTGAAGGAGTTAAAAGATTTGCCTATGCATGACATGGTTGACCAAATCAGGATCATGCTCATGCGGTTGTGGGAATTGAGAAGAAGGATAGGTGATTGTCTGCAAGGTGATAAGCTTCCAGCAGTGGTACAACAGGTGGTCAATAGGAGCAGATGTCTTTCACATTTGTTTGTTGAAAAATCTTCACCTTGGGGTGCTGAAGTTAGAGATAACAAAACTGGAAGGAGACATGTTGTTAACACTGAATTGCATGATTGCACTTGCCTCGAGTGGCAACACACTGGTAAACCATGTGAGCATGCCATTCTCTTCTTAGCATCCCAACCGAAGATAAACATGCACCCATATTTGCATGAATATTATTCGGTAGCAAGATTCAAAACTGCATATGCTACTCCAATTCCAGCACTTACAGATCAGTCTCAGTGGCCTGAAGTGGACATTGAATTTTCCATGTGTCCTCCCTTGACGAAAAGAAAGGCTGGCAGGCCTAAATAGAGTAGATTCGAGGCATGGTTTGAGAAAGGTGGGAGTAGTAAGAAGGGAAAGAAAGATGGAAAGCCAAAAAGGGCCCAAAAAGATAACAAAAACAGATGCAAGTTGTGCCAGGAACTTGGGCACAGAGTGGGATCTGTCAAATGCCGTTACACTCCTGATAAGCCAAAGTATGTTCTTGTGTATTTGTTTGTGTTTTGATTTGGTGCTTTTTTCCAATTACTATATCTATAACACTTTCCCAATGGCCAGGAGGAAGCGAGCAAGTCAGCCCCTTGTTGTTGAACAGTGTTGGCCAACAAAAAAAGCAAGAGTCAATGGCGGTAGAAAGAAGAGAAGTGTGCCTAAGCCTGAGCAGACTGAAGAAAATCTTGCTGCAGTCAACATTCAGACTGAAGAAACTGCTCTCGAGGTTGAAACTGAACCTGAGCGTGTCGAGGTTCAGACTGAAGAAACCCATGTTGAGGTACACACCGAAGAAACTGAAACTGCTGTCAACATTGAGACTGAAGACACTGATCACGAGGGTGTTGGCGAGGTGTTGAAAAGACCAGTGAAGAAAACCAAGATGATCAGTGAACTTGTGTGTGTAGTAGAACCAAAAACAAGAAGTGCTAAGGCGAAGAAGGGCACGCGACGTGGTAGGAAGAGGTAGAACAGAGAACAGTTTGAAAATTTGGGGCATGTAATAATATTTGTAACTTGGTGCGTACTGGTAGTCACTATGTATCCCCGTATTTCTATTCAAACTTGTTTGTTGGTACCTTGTCTAAACCAGCCAAATAAAATTCAAATTTAAATTCAAATTTGGGCTCAAATTTGAATTAGGGATGGGGTATTGATGTTTTAATGCTATCTAAAGTACCTCAACTGAAATATGTTTGCTTGCTGATCATTCCGAGCCCTTTTGGTAAGTTGAACTCATAGTCATGAAAAGTGTGTCTCAAATGACCTCCAAAGGTAGGATAAACGGCCTCATATTTAAGCAAGTTTTTTTGGTCAATCCAAAATGAGAAAAGTAAGTTAAGATCTTTCTTAGTCAATCCAAAATGAAGTTTTGGTGAGGTTTTCACACTTTTCATTTTCAAAACCCCACCTACTCTCGGGTGCCCACTACTCTCTCCCTTGAACTCCATACTACATTGTTCGAGGAATGACAATTTTGTGAAGGATTTTTCATAAAAATGTATGTAAACCATATTTATATTTTTTTTCTCATTACTATACGACATAATAAGACTATGTGCGCAAGTTTTATATTTTTTTGATTTTTTTTGAATTAGTTATGCTCAACCCTAATCAGTCAAAACCCCTCAAAACCCCTCTCGAAACCCCTCAAAACCCCGCACACTACCGGGTCGTCGATCGTTGTGCGTGGACGGTTGAGATCAGGCGCTAGGGTTAGCTACAGTGTGCATCGATCCGCATGAGACGCGCTGATTGGTTGAATCAGTGTGCATCGATCCGCATGAGACGCGCTGATTGGTTGAATCAGTGGGGTTTGGATCAGCCTCTCTCGTTGGGGCATCAGGACCGTTCATTTGAATCCAACGGCAAGAGTTGACGCGGTGCATGGACCAAGCCTACGCAGTGCCCTTTCCATCGTTGCATGCGTGCCCGTGCCTACACGCAGCATGCATGCCCACCCGCAGAACTGCGCCCGTGCGTTGCATGCATGCCCTCGACGTAGCCCTGCTCCGCAACCCCTATCGACGCAGTAACCTGTCGCATGCCTACCATTAGAACTGATGCATTGTCGCATGAAAGCATGCACCCGTCCATAATGCAGCAGCGAGCCCAATGAAGACAACCAAAAAGCCAACGCTGCATTGCGTGTTGTACATGGCGTGCTCCTCTTTGAGGACGCAATACTGGCATGGGGTATCGATGTGGGTATCGATGCAGTTCAAACGGCGTGCTGCCCGTTACAAGATGGGCAAATGAAGGCATCCATTATTGTCACGTCTCCCATCGACCAAACGTTGCCCTCTAGCCAGGCCCTAGCAAGATGTGCAATTAATGGGCTACGGCATGAATGCACGGGCGGCACACGCAGAGAACCCGGGGCAGGCGTGTCCCCTTGACCCATGACGGCACAGACGCGTGCGTGAGCCCGTCCCCCTTGACCCGTGACCGGTGGCATAGAAGGATCGCAGCCCGTTTCCCACGCTCGTGTACACACTTTCATGGGGCGCCACCAAACGCCGCCCGCCCATTAATTCTACGGGGTGAAACCACGTCGCACTTGGGCTATTTAAGCCGGGCACTATCGTCTTCCTCTCCCTCCTCATCCACACCCCATCCTCTGCCTCCTCTGCCCTCCTTCTTCCTTCTTCTCCATCAAACCCGATCGAGCCCTCGAGCCACGCCGCCACCATGCAGTACAACGGCCCCACCTACCGCTCCCCCCCAACCATGCCGGAAAGGCTCTACCCGGCCGGAGTGTATGTAGAGAGAACCCTTAGGGTTTGGGCGATCTCGAGGTGGAGGGGCGCAAGGGAGTTAACGGAGTTCTTCCTTGCGGCCGGCTTCCGCCACCTCCCCCGCGGCTCTCCTCGAATGTACCATCTTGAGGAGGTCAACCATAACGGCGTTGTGGTTGGGCTCCTCGCCACGTTCACTAACCCTTTCGATGCTTTCCATCTCCTCGGGCGAGCGTATTGGGTTGGTTGTGAGTTCATAGCTTTCACAACCTACAATATCTTCACCGACTTCAACGGCATCTTCCCCAACAACGGCGTTATGCACACGCTCCCGTACCCCATCAACAACGGGGAGGAGTGAAGGGCGGCGCCCGGAGGAGCGAGGTGGCCCCGGAGGAGGAGGAGGAGGAGGAGAAGAACCCAAAGAACTCGCGTTTGGTGCCCCCCTATCTATCTAGCTTGCTATAGATCTGTCGTATTAGTTTTTTTTAAGTTGTAATCGTTATGCTACTATTATTAAGTTTTATTAGTACTTTAAGTTGTAAGGCTATCATGGAGTTGTAAGGCTATCGTGGAACTATGGGTTGCAATCGTTATGCTTCTATATAATCGTTATGCTACTATATATATTGTGTGTTTCGTGCTATTATTTGTGGATTGCTATGGGTTGTTTTTGCTTATTATTCGTGTATTGCTATGGGTTGCTACGGGCCCAGGTTTCTACACCACAATCACCACACACGCCATCTTCAAAATATTGGCCAAACCATGGACATGCAACTAGGAGCCCCATGCAAACCCACTATGGACATGGGTGCAACTAGGAAATGCAAACTAATTTACTTCGGGCACTTCATGCAAGCATCAACTCATTTAGTTCATGGAACCGTAGACATGCATAAAAACAATTAACATTTAGTTTTAGTGCGTCAAAAAATGATCCATCACAAAATTTAGTGCAAGAAAAAGGCCAAAATAAAAACAAGTAACATTTTATTGGGCCCCATTTTATTTGCCGAAGTTAGAGGTGGGCTGGTGCCCCTACGCGGGTGGGCTGGTCATGGCCCAACATCTATTCGGCAGCCCAATTTTGTTTTTTACTAGAAACTGAATTTGGGTGTGTACTGTGTTAACTGAAGAACAAAAACAGAGGAAACACAGCATGCATGAACACTGAATAATTTGTGTTCCAAATTGCTGCTTCAATTCAGATACATAACTTGGCATGGCGCACAGATCACATCCTCTACCCTGACAGGCCTAAATGCCCATTCTAATGACGGATGAACAACAAATAAAACAAAAACAGAGCAATGATACAACAATAGAACCCCCCTGCCATGATATTTGCTTGCTTCTGCAAATCGATCATCTGCATTAGATGTTTCTTGATCTTCTTCAGTTCCTCGGTCAGTTCGGACTCCGCATGCAGTTCAACATTACGCGCATACATCGCCATCGGCACGACTCTGCCCGCCCCTCCGCCCGAGCTCCCCGTATTCTCCCCAGCAATCCGCGGCACCTCGCCCAAATTGAGCTCCCAGGTTGCGGCCACGCTCGAATCAACGTAGCCCTCAAACTGAATCCTATCAACATATTCATCAATCCACTCGAAATGGTAACATTTCTTCAAGATCTGAAAAGAACAACATGAACCCTAAATCCCAAATTCGAGGAGAAAAAACAAAATATGGAGAAATCTGAGCAAAAGACAGCGAAAGAACGGGCTAAGAACTGAGATCTAACCTTGCCATCCCTTCCTGCCATTGGTTTGCTCAAGCATTTCACAAATTCCCGCCCAAGATTGCCATTGTCATCCCTCTTAGTGACCAACCGTTTAAGAGGGTCTGGGCGTGGGCAGTCAGGGCACCTTGTGAGCAGCACTGGTCCATACTGTCGCCATTTTGAGTGCGTGGCGGAGGAGGTAGACATTTGCGCTAGGTCGCCGGAGAAGAGAAAGATTGGGGAAAGGGGATGAATGGGCGGTGGGCGGACGGGCACGGGCGCTCGTCTCTTCTAGCTGCGAGGAGGTGGGTCCCGCGAATAGACAAGTGGGGGGTCCCGCGCTTACGTGGATAAGTGGTGAGTCCAGCCCCCAACAGCTAACGAGGGCATCAGTTGAGTTTAACAGCCATGTCGTGCGTGGGCTATTTACCTGCTCAAAATTGTCGCACCACAGCCATTCGCTCGAACAACGTCGCACTCTTGCCAATTCACCTCAAATGTGTTGCACAGGAGCTATTGCCCTATTTCTTTTCTCTCACAGCAAAAAACTCCTTTGTCCATGAGAAGAGATTCTTCTATCTCGCCTAGCACTAATCCAAAAATTTAATGCTTGGGGGCATGCATGGTTAGCTTATGAAATAAGACGGACTAGTCAATCAAAGTTACACGCCAACCAACGCATGCATGCTGCAGAAATATGAAAAACATTTAGGGTTGTTTGGACGGGGTTTGTGGACCAGTTTTTGTTAAACGTAAAATTTGCTATATAACCATCTAAAACCTTGTTTGGGTTATCCAATAAAATCATGGATATAGGTAACCTAGTTTGCTAGAGAACGCAAAAAGTCAGTTTATACAAAAACAACCAATATATGTTTTTCTATAAACTCGTTTTCTGTATACCGCAGCTTCACGCCGTCCGGTGCCCTGCACGGCGGATTGCATCGGCTGGTTCAACTTTGGCGTTTGCATCACCATCTGCATTATCGTCTTCATCTGCACCGCTGCGTTTGCTACCCAACGCGTCCATGCCGGTGGCCGCGGCGGTCGCCGCCGGCGCCTGACGATGACGTCGAGCTCTGCGGTATCGACGAGGCGAGGCTGAAGGCTGGTACCCGACGGCAATAGGCTACGGCAAAACGACAAGAGATGTGCGCAGTTCCTCGTCGTGGTCGCCGGCAGACCACGCGCGATGGCTGGCCGTGCCTCGCCCGGCTCGTCTGCTACTTAGCTCGCCATACCGGGCTTGGCCGCTGCGGCGCTGGTTATCTCGCCATGCCCGTACTCAAGATCGCCATGCCCAGCTTCGCAGCGTCCGGCAACGCCTGCCAACGTTCTGATCCATACTGAGTGGTGCACCTACGTACGTTACTATACTGCTACGTGTGCATCCTGTCCACGTCGAAGTCATTGTTTGTGCTCGTGTATACATATGACAAGCCAACTTAGCAATAAAGCGTGTGCGTGCGCGGAGGGGAACGTTTGGTTCCTAGGTACATATGTACTCTATATGGAAAAAAAATAGCAGTTCAATAAAAAGTCAAAAAAATTGAAAATATTTTTCAAATAAACTTGACCTTTCATTGTACTAGTGAGAAAAGTTCCAAAAAAAAATTCCTCTTTGACTTTTTTCAAGAAGACAAATTTTCAGTCAAAATAGCGTGAATAGTGACATATAATATCAAATAAATTTTGTCTTTTTCGCTGTGAAGTCAACGTTGGTTCTTTTTTGTGAAAATTTATATACTAGTGTGCAAGTAAGTCAAGTTTAATCTAAAAATACTTTTGAACTATTTTGACTTTTTGTTTAATTATTTAAAAAAAATACCCCATATAGGGCTTACATACATGGAGAGCCAAAGGGCATTTCCCGTGCGTGCGCGCCATGTAGCATGCAGATGAACAGGAGAAGTATGCATGGAGGCAACGAGTGAAGCTTCATGGCCTCGTGTGGGAGGAGCGCGAGGTATTGCGTAATTGTGTTTTCCTCCTTTTTCTCTACCCAAACAAGATATTGTATAAACTTATCTTAACAGAAAACTAGCTACAAGTGGTTTTCCGAAAAATCCTCCCAAAACTCGTTTTTCTGAATCTCGCATCTAATTCTGGATATCCAAACAACCTGGTGTAGCATGTATGCTGCAGAGATGGTGTGGATCTCAATAGAAGGTCCTACAATGATTGCGTCATGTACTCATGTGTAGCTATCACTATTACGAGCACCAGGACCTTGAACCCGGCAAGCTGGCCGCCTGCGTGAGGGCCCGGCGCTCGGCCTGGCCGAAATAGGGCAGCACGGCAATGATGGCGTCGCGCACGGGAAGGCCAATGTGCGCATCGGCGATCCCCGAGGCATAGTGGAGCACCATGGCAACGGTCTCCTCGACGGTGTTGGACCTGGCCATCGTCAGCGCGGACGGCGGCGGCGCCACGGGTGTCCTAGACGAGGTCGCAGTGGAGGAAGAGAGAGTCGGCGAGGGTCTGCGCATAGAGGAAGGGCTTGGCGAGGAGGTCGCGCACGCGGGAGAAGACCTTGGCCAGGCGGTGCGCGGTGATCCAGCTGCCTCCTCGTCGTGTCCGCGCCCCGCGCTCCTCCTCCTCTGCCTGCCCCCGATGGGAAGGACGAAGGATGACGGCAGCGCGCGTGACGACAGGGAGGGGATGCAGGAGGAGGAGGACGGGCAACGGCGGCGTAGAGGAGGAGCAAGGGGGGAGACCACCTGAAGAACGGCGGCAGATCGAGGAAGAGGAGCGTCGGCGGCGAGAAAGAGGAGGTCCAAAGGAAAGAGGGCGAATGGGAGCACAAAGAGGCCAGCCAAGTGTCCTCCCTCACCTCAGTGATGCACGGACGAACCAGCGTCCGCCACGCACACGGCCTGGACACGAAAAGACCAAAACACCCTCGGCGGGGGCACGATATTACGTGCGGTGGCGCGGGATATTTACCCGCCGGTGCGCGCGACGGGACGCACAAGGCGCACCCGCACACACGGTCGCTGACACACCCGCGAGGGCCCCACACGTCAGCGAGTATCGATCGAATAGACTGAGTGAGCGACGCCGCGAGCCAGACGGGATCACTCATTGCTTAAGGGGTGGGACTCGATCCTATGGCTGAGATCCATCTGGAGCGAGCTGTGACGGCCGAAAACGCATCCGGAAATCGATCCGACGGCCAAACGTGCCTAAGCTTTGAGGGGCCACGTGAGGTGCTTCGTTTCTTCTTTTTGGATTAGATGATCCCTTCTCTACCTGCATTGTCATAGTCGGGCCTGGCTGGCATCCTATTTGTCGCTCGCTGCGGCGAACTATCGAGCGATCGCACAGAGCAGCGCAGCGATAGACAGATATGGGCCGGCCCATTTATACATAGTCCGTCCAACCGGTTTTGGGAACCTTCTAGAAGGTTCCCTGAACCGGGTTTTTTTTGTATCGTATATTTTTTTTTAGTTTCTGTTTCTTTTCTTTATATTTTATTCAAAATTTCACAACTTTGCAAATATTTGTTCGCAAATTTAGGAAAAATGTTCGTTTTTCCTATTTTTGTTCGTGAGTTTCAATAAATGTTCCTATTTAAAAAATGTCCATGTTTTCAGTTTATTTGCACTCGAAAAATGTTTAGGAATTTCAAAAATGTCCCAGCTTTCCAAATTTGTTCACAAATTTATGAAATGTTCATGTTTTCAAATTCTGTTCACAAATTAAAAAAATATTCGCAAATTCCATAAATTTTGTTTGGGAGTTTGAAAAATGTTCCCATTCCAAAATTTGTTCGCAAATTTCAAAAATGTTCATATTTACAAGTTTTTTTGGACTTTCGAAATATGCTCCATTTCCAAAATTGTTTGCAAATTTAAAAAATGTTCACTTTTTCAAATTTTGTTCTGGAGTTTCAAAAAATGTTCGCGTGCAAAAGTTGTTCGTGTTTCCAAATTTTATTCTGAAATTGGAAAATTTGTTCCTGTTCAGTTTTTTGGGTAGTTTAAAAAATGTTTCCGTTCTAAAAAATATGTTTGTGTCTCCAAAATTTGTTTGTGTGTTGAAAAAGGTTTGAGTTTTCTCAAAATTTGTAAAAAAACTAAGTTCACGTTTGATAAAACATTCACGTTTTGTTTTTTGAAAAAAAGGTTTTGTGTTCGAATTTTCAAAAATTGTTCAGAAATGAAAAAATGTTCCCATTTTCAAATTTTCTTCAGGGTTGAAGTTTTGAAAAAATGTCCAGAAATTTAGAAATGTTCCAGTTTTCAAATTTTGTTCACAATTTAAAAAATGTTTGCACTTTTCAAAATATTCTCCATTTTGTTCGCGTATTTTAGAAAATGTTCGGGTTTTCAAAAAACTTGCCTTTGAAAAAAGCACTATCAGGGGATCTTCGGTTCGATCCCTCATTGGGACTTTAACTTTTGTGAATCTTTTACACTTTTGCCGCTGTCTACAGTTTCTTTTTTAGTTGCGCTGCTAATCTAACACAGCACCTGGTCTAGCGCAGTGGCTTTCACAACACATGCTCATTACTACCGAGGTAGAGGTTCGAATCCTATCACTAGCGTATTTCTTTGTCGCTGTTTTTCACCTCGCGGATGGCAAATGGTCCGGCCCAGATGAGCCGCCCCTGTGCAGCACGTCGACCGTTTGACGCAAAAAGCGTCACATAGGAGCTCTTGCCTGGCTGTTTAGCCAGATTCAGTGGCGGAGCTTCACTAGGGCCAAGGGGGCTATGGATAGCCCCCCTACCCTAGAGAAATTATGTGAAATACCGTCCTGAAGCGGCCCACGGTGCGGACTAATCTGCATGTGCATGACTGGGTTTCGGGCGTGTGTATTCGGGTTGTTGCACGCCTGGCTCATAGTTTGTTCTCCCGTATCAGGAGAGCTCCTGTCTGACGCTCGTTAGCGTCAGGCAGAGGAGCTTCCGCTGAAGGTAGATGCAGATGGGCCGGCCCATTTAAAAGTCAGTAGCTGGAGCGCGTAAAAAAACGTCAAAAATACCCCGCGCCAGCCAGAGATCGAACACGGGACGTCCTTACATTTTATAACCAAACCAGTCGAGCTAGTAAGTTATACTGGGTTGCATGCAGCGGAATAGCTTAAAGTACATGACAATGTTTGAAATTCTACGAACTATTCAAGAAAATCGAGAACAAAAATTTGAAAATTCTGAACAAAATTTGACAAACGCGAAACCCTTTTTCAAACAATGATTTTGTTAACAATCGAACAAAATTTTCAAACGTGAATAATTATTGAAAGGTTGAACAAAAATTTCGAAATTCCAAAAAGATGAACAATTTTTTAAATATACATTGAACATTTTTGTTTATACGCTGAACACTTTTAAATACATACTGAACATTTTTGTGGTATACACTGAACAAAATTTGAAATATACATTGAACATTTCTGTAATGTACGTTGAACAAATTTTGAATTGTGAAAACAAATTAAAAACCTTGAATTTTTTATGAAATCATGAAGAAAATACAAAATGGTAAACTTTTTTTAAACAAAGGACGAAAATAAAAAAGAAAAAGGATAAAATAAGAAGAAGAGTAAAAAAGAAAAATAAACAGAATAAATAAACTTAAAAAAGAATAAAGAAACAGGAAAAACAGAAAACCGGCAAAAGAGAAAAAAAAGGAAGAAACCGGTTGAGGGAACCTTCTAGAAGGTTCCCAAAACCGGTTTGCCTGGGACTGCATTAACTAGCGAAGTCGGCCCGCCCATCGCGCGCAGCTACTCCCGCGCTTCAGCGAAGGCACGTCTCCTCGACGCACGCGAGCGTCAAATAGGAACCACCCTCTTTCTCCCCCTCGTAGTTTGCCAGGAATGTTACGGTGCTCCCATCCATGGGCCTTGCATGGCTGCCGGAGCACCTTATCCCTTTCTTTTTCATCTTTTCCCCCGTGGGGTATGTACTGGCCTTAGGCCCGCATGTGTCTCTTAACATTCCTGCTGTTTGTTTTTTGTTGTGGTGTGTCTGGTGCCTCACCGAGCCCACATGAACTCTATTTTCTCCCTTTGTACTTGGAACGTACGTGGACTCGGTGAGGAACACAAGTTGTAGGGACGTTCATGCAAATCTCAAGGCCATGCAACCTTCTTTCCTTGCGATGCAAGTAACCAAGCTTCAACGCCCTTCCCTGGCAAAAACTGGCTCGTTCTTGCCCACCTCCCTTCGTAACTTCCTCTCCATCGATTTCATCGACGCCTCGTGGGGGGGGGGGAGGGGGGGTCTGCTCTGCTTGGAACGCGGTTTTTTTCCTCACTTTCACATCATTTTGCCATGTCCCGTGCTCTTTCGGCTGATCTCACTCTTTGCCATTACAACTCGGTCGTTCGGATTACAAACGCTTGCGCCCTTTGAGTCCGCGCTGACAAGGAAGCATTCCTCGCGGAACTTATTGACCATGCGCCTCTCAGCTCCTCCGCCTAAGCTATCCTAGGGGATTTTAACCTCATCCGCTCTCCTGATGAGCGCAACAACGATAACTTTTCGCCCTCTGAGGCTATGTGGCTCAACGAGTTCATCAATGATCTTGCTCTCATCGATCTTCCGCTTCGTGAGCGTCAATTCATGTGGTCCAACAGGCAAGCTTCTCCAGTTCTTGCTAGGCTAGATCGCATGATCATTAACGTTGCCTGGAACTCCAACTTCCCCACCTCTATGCTTGCTTCCTTCACCCGCTCTACCTCTGACCATGTCCCTCTTGTTGCGTCTATCTCCTCGACGACCCCTAAAACTCAGTTTTTTTTAGAAGTCATGGACGCTTCATCCGTCTTTCTGCTCCGCCATGCGTTCTGCTTGGACGTCGACGTATAGGTCCTACGCCACGGCCCGGCTTGTGGCTAGGCTTCGCCAATGCCGCATCACCTGCAAACGTTGGGCGAAATGTGTTGCCCTGGCCGCTCAATGTGAACAAGACTGTCGTGTTCTCATCGACACCCTCGATCATCTTGAAGAGCTCCGTCCCCTTTCCATGTTGGAAAACCTCCTCCATACTCTTACCATCAATGCTCTACATGTCTCTATCAAAGAGAGAGTCATCTACTAGAAACTCCGCACTAAGTTTTGTTATGGCATTGACGATGATGAAAACACATGTTTTTTTCGTGCCTCCGCATCCGCTCGTTGTTGTTGTAACTTGCATCACGGTCCTCTCCGTCGAGGAACGCGAGATCACTTCACATGCAGACAAAGGTTTGGCGCTCCGGGAGTACTACAAGGGCCTCCTTGGTACTGCGACCCCTGCGAGTGGGCCTTCTCTCTCCTCCAGCTGTATCCTGACGCCCCCCCCCCTTACGGACTCTCTCTCTCTCTCTCTCTCTCTCTCTCTCTCTCTCTCTCTCTCTCTCTCTCTCTCTCTCTCTCTGCCGACGAGGTGCAAAAAGCCTTTTTTGACATGAACCGCCTCTCTAGTCCAGGCCCTGACAGGTTTGGACCCTCTTTTTATGCCTCCTTTTGGGATGTCATCTCTGCGGACGTCCTCGCTGTTTTTCGTGACTTCTTCGAAGGCACTATTGGTCTCTCCAGGATTAACCGTGCCTTTTTGGTTCTCCTGCCTAAAACTAAAGCTGCTCGCTCCCCCCTCCCCCCGATTTCATACCTATCTCGCTTCAAAATTGCATCATGAAATCCATCACCAGAGCTCTTTGCACCCGTCTCCAGATGCACATCCACTCTCTGGTTGACCCGGACCAGACGGGGTTCCTCCCCGGCAGGCGCATTTTCGAAAACATCATGTATGTTGCCGATCTTCTTCGTGTTTCCCACTTGTGCAAGGTCCCCAATGTGGTCTTTAAAATCGACTTCCATAAAGTCTTTGATTCTGTTAACTGGTCGAGTCTGCTGAAAATTCTTTCTGTACAGGGTTTCGACACTCGATGGTGTGGGTGGATCCACGCCATCCTCTCACCCGGGCACACTTTGGTACTTCTCAACAATGTTCCCAGGGATTGGATTCTTTGCTGCAATGGCCTCCGCCAAGGGGATGCCCTCTCCCCATACCTTTTTATTATCGTTGCCGATGTCCTTCAGCGCATAGCGCGTTTGGCAAGTAACGAGGGGCGGCTGTGTCACCCCATCGACTCCTCCCTCCCCTGCCCGGTGTTACAGTACGCCGATGATACCTTGATCCTCTGCCGTGCCGACATCCCCTCTGTCACTCACCTTAAGCGCATCCTTGATAATTTTGCTTATTAACTTCCATAAATCCGGATTCATCCCCATGAACTGTGGCGCCGAGCTGTCATCCGAGATGGCCTCGATTCTTGGGGCCCCATCTCGTCCTTCCCTTAGCCGTATCTGGGGCTCCCCCTCTCTCCGCTTAAGCTTGCCATCTCTGCCTACGACCCTCTAGTCCGTTCCTTTGATCGCTACTTATCCGGGTGGCGCGCTCTTCTCTCGTCGGGTGGTAGGCTTGTTCTCTGCAATGCGGTTCTTAATAACCTTGCTACTTATTTTATGTGTTCCTATTTTCTACCCCCCGGAGTTATTGAGCAGATTGATTGTAGGCGTCGTTCTTTCTTTTGGACCGATAAAGATACCTGCCCTGGGGCTTGCTGTTTAATTGCTTGGAAAACAAGGTGTGTGTTGATGTGCAGGAGGGTGGCTTCGGCGTCCACGACCTACGACAACAGAACATGTGCCTTCTTCTCAACTTCGTCGACGCTCTTCACCGCCCCAAGTGCCCGCCGTGGAAGCACTAGTTTCTTTGCAGCATCAAGGGTGACGTTGGCGACCCCTACTCGGCTCCATCGTTCCTCCAAACGATCATGCATGCTGCCCTTCCAACCAACAGGTCCATCACGCGAGTGCAGCTGCGAGACGGGTGCTCCACTTCTTTTTGGCAGGATCGCTGGCTCCCTGGCGGCGCTTTGCTTCACCTTCGAGGCTCTCTTCTCCCACTCGACGCGGCCGACCGTCTCGGTCGCTACGGTCGTGACGGATGGACTCGTGCTCCAGCCGCGGCTGTCCGTGGTTGCAGCCACCCAGCTTCGCTTCGTTCAGGACCTCCTCTGTGGGGTTCATCTCGTGACTGGGCATGGCCGTCGCTTCATGTCCTGGGGCGCCAATCTTGCCTTGAGCTCGCGGGCTGCCTTCCGCGTGCTGTCGCCGCATGGCATCGTGGACCAGACTTCCGTCGACATTTGGGGGGTCCCGCCTCCCCAACAAAATCAAGATCTTTGGTCGTCTGCTGGTCGGCAACCGGATTAGCACTCGGGCTAATTTGCTCGCCAAGAACTGTGCTCCTTCACCAACATGTGCCTCCTGTCAGGGCCACGAGACGACGGATCACCTGTTCGCTGCCTGCTGCCGTGCTGCCTCGGTCCGGTCTCGACTTGGCATGGGGTCGTTCCTCTCCGTGGACGACATTGTTTCTGCGCCGCCGCAGGCGTAACTGGCTGTTGATGCTTCGAGGGATGGCCTCCTCATCCTCCTTTGGCATGTGTGGAAGGTGCGGAATGACGTGGTGTTCAACTCCATCATCTGTGGGACTGCTGAAGTTCTCCGTCATGCGGCTGACAACACAATGCTCTGGGCCCAGTGGTACGAGAGTGGAGCACGCGAACGACTCTGGCTATTCCGCTCCTTCCTTCACCCGGCCACCTAGCTCGCCTTCTCCCTGTACTTCCTTCTTCTGTAGTTTTCTTTCTTTTCTCTTTACCTTGTTGTTTTTTATCTCCTCGGTGGAAAACATTGTATGACAGCCACGTCGTTTCGGGTAATTACAACAAAAGGTGGGGCTTTGCCTCCCTTCATTCTTGAAAAAACAAGCATGATATGATGGGTTGCAGTAGACCCAGATGTTCGTAGGACGTGTCCGCGGTGCATGCGCTTTGAATGAGGTTTCTTTTTTCTTTTTCTTTTTTGTGGGTTTCATTTTGCTGTGGTTGGTCTTTCCCAAGAACATTGCACAAGGATCTCAAATGAGAGCTTAGTGAAGTATGCGCATATGTTTCCTACACCACCTGCAAGTACTGATTGTTTTATGCAATAATAAGTGATTTTTATTATCTACTTGCTAACTTGTCCTATTCATGTAGGTAGATACTAGCACATATGCCCGTGCGTCGCAACGGGGGAGACAATTTGAAACCGGAACATTTTTCAAAAACATGAACCTTTTATAAAATCACAAATATTTTTTGACTTGTGATTGTTTTTCAAAACATGAACATGTTTTCTACATTCGGAACAATTTTAGAAAATGTGCTCTTGAAACAAGAACATTATTTTCAATTTGTGAACATTTCAGTAAAACAAGAATATTTTTTGAATCTTGAACATTTTTAAATTATAATTGTTTTCTAATCTCAAACAATTTGGAAAATAGAATATTTTTTTTAATTTTGAAGAACAGTTGGAATGATAAAAATAAAATAAATTTCCAAAAATAATAATTTAAAACAGTATTTGTTTCAAAATTCTCAAAGTTTTCGAAAATTTGACCAAAATTGAAATTCTGATAATTTTGAATTGACAAAAAAAGTGAAAAATTAAAAAAAAGGAAGAAAAAGGAAAATATAAACTACAGAAAAAAATAAAATGGGCCGGCCCAGCCTTGGCTGTCATGTGCGAAGCCCTGACTATATGCTGCGGTATGCAGGAAAATAGGATTGTTTTTCCCCACTAAGTGGACAGTAAATTAAGTGGGCTGGCTTCCCTGGGCCAGAGCGCGTGTGGCACATATACAAAATTCTGGGCGAATCATTATTCTTTTCTAACAGACGGACGCACAAAAATTTAGTGCCACCTCGAATAAAGGAAAAATCTTTTCGGCAGTGAACGGATGAAAAAAATCTTTTCTAGCAGACGGACGCCTAAAAATTTAGTGCCACCTCGAATAAAACAAAAACTTTTTGGTGATGAACGGATGAAAAAAATCGGAGAAACGCATCTTGCTTTATTAATAGGTACTACCACATATGCCTGTGCGTTACAAAGGGAGATAAAATAGTATACATTTAAAGTCAGTGATAATTATATGTGCAAGAAAAACCCTGTGAGCCTACGAAGAAGGAACATTTAGCTTTTCGGTTTCACTACGTGTGAAGGAATCAATCCGCTATTTTTACATTCATTGATCGAGGGCATTTAAGAGTTTTGTTACGTGATCGTACGCCAGAGAAGGCCCATGACTTATTCAATCTACTCTTCCTTTCAATCCTTTCAATCGAGGGGATTTTAAGGTATGAAGTTTCATATGAATAATTTTTTAAATCCTGGAAAGTTTTTTGAAAAAATTGTACACTTTTGAAAACACGCGAACAAAATATGAAAGGGGAAAACTTTTGAAATTAACAATTATTTTCTGAAAACACCCATTTTTTTATAAAAACATGAACATTATTTGAATTTGTGAACATTTTTTTTAAAACGGTAACATGTATTGAAAATTCATAAGATTTTTAGAAAATGTGTATCTTTTATACACGAACATTATTTTTAATTTTGAAAATTTCACTAAAATATGAATATTTTTCAAATTTGGAGAATTTTTTGAAATACCATTTTCTTTTTAGAAATCCTGAACAAATTTGAAAAACAATAATTTCTTGAAAAATGGGCAGATTTTTACAAGTTCCGGATACTTTTCAAAATAGGAACAAAATTTTGAAATTTTTTACATTTTCCAAAAAAATTAATACTGAACGTTTTTTACGAATTTTTAATTTATGAAATAAATCTAAAAGAAAGATAAGCTTATAAGGGAAAAGAGATAGGGAAAGGAGAATAAAAATAGAAGTAAAACGCAGAAAAAAAAAGAAAATGGGCTAGCTAATTATTGGTGGCATGTGCGGAACTCTGACTATTTGTCGCGCAGAGCGGAAAATAGAATTTTCCCAGCTGCGTGGATAGAAAAATAAGTGGCCCACGTATGAAAACTGTTTTTCTAGCCGACAAACGCGTAAGAATTTAGTACCACCTCGGATTAAAAAAATTCGGCGGTGAATGATGGCTCGGAGTACTGAAAGCTAAGTAGCGCATCATGAATGTTGTACCTAGTTTCCAGCCTCTTACCCAAAGCGATATTCTCTTTGCGAGACTAGGTTGTTCGACAAGGAGTTTGATGAATGGAATGATGATGAGGGTTGTAGTGCCTCAAAAGAATTGGGATTAGAACCACTACAAGGGGAAAAATGTTCCGGCTACACTTGATGCCGTCCACATGAACACAAGGCACGATGAAACTGCCAACTCCTAAATGAGCTTGAGGGAATGATGTGTTTTTCAAGGTGTAATGTGTTCACGTACGGACAACTTTAATTTTGTGATACGTGTGCAAAGTATACATAATATGCTGCACCGTAGCTACTAAGCTAGTTGTTGGCTGGTAGTGTTTTGCTCTTTTTTTTTCTAGAACCTAACTGAAGTCATGTATTAAAGTTGTGTGCTGCATATACAGCACGTCTTGTTTGGTTTCTATGCATAGAGTAATACGTGTTTCCTCTTTATTATATTCTAAGTGATTGAGGTTGCCGGGTCCTTAGTTCATTATTTGTATAAATTACCTACATATTATTAGTTATTTTCGTTAGTATGCTCAATTATCTACAACATGATGCATCTATTTTAACCAAAGTGTGTGACAAAATTTATTCTCATGTGGCCAAACTAGAAAATTCTATTAAAAGATAAACTCTGTAACATGTTATTAGCTACAAGATCACTTATAGCTAAAACAACATTTTTTGATATCCTTATCATTAAACAACATGTAAAGATTCTCTCAAATCTTCAAAGGAGTTCATGACATTCCCACTCACAGTTTGTTCAGACAACTATATAGTTGCTTCCTGAAACACTATGGCTCTAGTGTTGCAGCAGAGCTTCCGTGTACATGATTCTATTTACACTGGCACATTGATTCGACTCACCTAAATATGGTTTGGTGGACCTTTCAGAATCTCCCAGCCTTCACATCACACATCAACAGTGGCGATAATGACATGCTCCACTCGTTCATAGTTCAGCAACATACACATCACAAGAAAAATTACATACATGGATTGATAATCATGAATGACTATTAGTGTTCATGAGGTCTCAGTTCCTTTATCCTTGTCAATAAAGCAAACAAAGGTTTTACGCCAAAAGAAGGCAAACCAAGGTGTTTTAGCTACAAACAGAATCCGTACATGCGGGGAGGATGGTGTCAAAATTTTCTTTCTTAGAAAAGTCTGCTAGGCTTTTTGTAACACCCCCAGTGTCATGCTACAGTAACCCTTTGTGATTAAGCTAATCATTTTTTCAAACAGTGCTTAATCACCTTTGTTCAATATCCCATTTGAAATTCCAGCCAATTCAAATTCAAGTGAAGTTTGAAGTTGCTCAAAAGTTGCTGGAAAAATGTTCATCATTTGTCAAAAATTCCATAACAATTATTTGTTAAGGAACAGAACATCACTTTTGTGCAAAGATGAGCATTAGCAATTATAACAGCACCAATTCAGCATTTTTAAATGTATCCTATTTATGAAAAATACCAAATGAATTCTTCTGGTCTCCAAAATATTTGTGGCACTTTCTATAATCACCAGGGATTTAATGGGACAACTCCCAAAATTTTCCTAAGTGAAATAGTTGACCAAATAATTCCCTTTCTCTCTCTGTTAATAAATAAAAGCTAAAACAGAAGATAAGAAAGAGAAAAAGGCCTAATGACTACTGTGCGACTGTGCCTCAGTGAAACAGTAGCCGGCCCAGCCCATTTGGAGGTCGTCGTCTTGCTCATCGCGCGGTGTCGCGCGCCCGTACTGACACGACGACAGCCGCCTCGCTGTCGGCCATCCCACGGCTCCCCGACGCCGATAAGAGCCTCCCCGGTCGCCTCTCCCTTCCCCGCAAACCCTAGATACCCCAGCTTTCCCCTCGCTCTCTCTCTATCGCTCCCGCGCGAGCTCGCCCGAAGCGCTCGCCGCCGTCCCCCGCTCGATCCCGCGGCCACCGTCACCTCTCCGCCGCCTCACCGTGCCACAACGACGCGCCGTCCTCGGCTACTCCCTCTGCACCAACCGGAGCGAGAAGGGAGCCACCACCGCGAGCCGGCGACCCCTTCTTCCTCCTGCGGCCGTCTTCGTATCCGACACCGATTCACCGCCGTTGGTCCTCCCCGAGCCCGCTAACGCACACCTACAGGTTCACGGTGAGCAGCCGCATCGCCTCCCCCTCTCTCCGGCCTCTCCCCGTAGCCGTAGCCGCCGCTTTTGCCGCGCCCGAACACCTTGCTGCCGACGAGCTCGTAGCCGTGCCCTCGCTGCCCGTCGAGCTCAAACGAGCTCGGGTTTGTGCTTAGCACGCCCGTGCGAGCCCGAAGCACCCATCCCCGCGCTCTGCCGAGCCCCGTAGAGCCAAACCCGAATGCGGCCAAACTCCAGCGCCGCCTCCGCCACTCGCCGTCGCCGTCTCAGGCTGTTCCCGGTCAAACCGCCGCCGCTGATCGACGTGCCAGCGAGTGCTCGTTCGAACGCACTAGGCCGCGTGCCAAATGGTCGCCTGAGGCCATTTTCCGGTGAGATCCGAGCCGCACCGCCGCATTTGGCGTCGCCGGCGTTGAGCCGCCGGCCACCGCCTACGTGGCACACCCGGGGCCACCCCTGGGTCACTGCCAGCGGGCCCCGCTGGCCCCGTTGACTGGGTTGACCCAGTCAACGTGCTGACTGGGCAGCCCAATGCCACTGACATGAGGGGCCCGCTGTTGGAAATATGCCCTAGAGGCAATAATAAAATGGTTATTATTATATTTCCTTGTTCATGATAATTGTCTATTGTTCATGCTATAATTGTGTTATCCGGAAATCGTAATACATGTGTGAATACATAGACCACAACATGTCCCTAGTGAGCCTCTAGTTGACTAGCTCGTTGATCAACAGATAGTCATGGTTCCTGACTATGGACATTGGATGTCATTGATAACGGGATCACATCATTAGGAGAATGATGTGATGGACAAGACCCAATCCTAAGCATAGCACAAGATCGTGTAGTTCGTTTGCTAGAGCTTTTCCAAATGTCAAGTATCATTTCCTTAGACCATGAGATTGTGCAACTCCCGGATACCATAGGAGTGCTTTGGGTGTGCCAAACGTCACAACGTAACTGGGTGGCTATAAAGGTGCACTACGGGTATCTCCAAAAGTGGCTGTTGGGTTGGCACGAATCAAGACTGGGATTTGTCACTCCGTATGACGGAGAGGTATCTCTGGGCCCACTCGGTAATGCATCATCATAATGAGCTCAATGTGACCAAGTGTTTGGTCACGGGATCATGCATTACGGTACGAGTAAAGTGACTTGCCGGTAACGAGATTGAACAAGGTATTGGGATACCGACGATCGAATCTCGGGCAAGTAACGTACCGATTGACAAAGGGAATTGTATACGGGATTGATTGAATCCTCGACATCGTGGTTCATCCGATGAGATCATCGTGGAACATGTGGGAGCCAACATGGGTATCCAGATCCCGCTGTTGGTTATTGACCGGAGAGTCGTCTCGGTCATGTCTGCATGTCTCCCGAACCCGTAGGGTCTACACACTTAAGGTTCGGTGACGCTAGGGTTGTAGAGATATTAGTATGCGGAAATCCGAAAGTCGTTCGGAGTCCCGGATGAGATCCCGACGTCACGAGGAGTTCTGGAATGGTCCGGAGGTGAAGAATTGTATATAGGAAGTCCAGTTTCGGCCACCGGGAAAGTTTCGGGGGTCAGCAGTATTGTACCGGGACCACCGGAAGGGTCCCGGGGGGGTCCATCGGGTGGGGCCACCTATCCCGGAGGGCCCCATGGGCTAAAGTGAGAGGGGAACCAGCCCCTGGTGGGCTGGTGCGCCCCCTTGGGCCTCCCCCTGCGCCTAGGGTTGGAAACCCTAGGGGTGGGGGCGGCCCACTTGGTTTGGGGGCAAGCCACCCCCTTGGCTGCCCCCCCCCCCCCTTGGAGATTGGATCTCCTAGGGCCGGCGCCCCCCAGGGGCCCTATATAAAGAGGGGGGAGGGAGGGCAGCCGCACCTAAGCCCCTGGCGCCTCCCTCTCCCTCCCGTGACACCTCTCCCTCTCGCTGAGCTTGGCGAAGCCCTGCCGAGATCCCCGCTGCTTCCACCACCACGCCGTCGTGCTGCTGGATCTCCATCAACCTCTCCCTCCCCTTGCTGGATCAAGAAGGAGGAGACGTCTTCCCCAACCTTACGTGTGTTGAACGCGGAGGTGCCGTCCGTTCGGCGCTCGGTCATCGGTGATTTGGATCACGACGAGTACGACTCCATCAACCCCGTTCACTTGAACGCTTCCGCTCGCGATCTACAAGGGTATGTAGATGCACTCTTTTCCCTCTCGTTGCTAGAAGACTCCATAGATTGTTCTTGGTGATGCGTAGAAATTTTTTAATTTCTGCAACGATCTCCAATAGTGGTATCAGAGCTAGGTCTATGCGTAGTTTCTATGCACGAGTAGAACACAAACTTGTTGTGGGCGTAGATGTTGTCAATTTTCTTGCCACTACTAGTCTTATCTTGTTTCGGCGGCATCGTGGGATGAAGCGGCCCGGACCGACCTTACACGTACGCTTACGTGAGACAGGTTCCACCGACTGACATGCACTAGTTGCATAAGGTGGCTAGCGGGTGTCTGTCTCTCCCACTTTAGTCGGATCGGATTCGATGAAAAGGGTCCTTATGAAAGGTAAATAGAAGTTGGCATATCACGTTGTGGTTTTACGTAGGTAAGAAACGTTCTTGCTAGAAACCTATAGAAGCCACGTAAAAACATGCAACAACAATTAGAGGACGTCTAACTTGTTTTTGCAGCATATGCCTTGTGATGTGATATGGCCAAAAGGATGTGATGAATGAAATATATGTGATGTATGAGATTGATCATGTTCTTGTAATAGGAATCACGACTTGCATGTCGATGAGTATGACAACCGGCAGGAGCCATAGGAGTTGTCTTTATTTTTTGTATGACCTGCGTGTCATTGAATAACGCCATGTAAATTACTTTACTTTATTGCTAAACACGTTAGCCATAGAAGTAGAAGTAATCGTTGGCGTGACAACTTCATGAAGACACGATGATGGAGATCATGATGATGGAGATCATGGTGTCATGCCGGTGACGAAGATGATCATGGCACCCCGAAGATGGAGATCAAAGGAGCAATATGATACTGGCCATATCATGTCACTATTTGATTGCATGTGATGTTTATCATGTTTTACATCTTATTTGCTTAGAACGACGGTAGCTTAAATAAGATGATCCCTCGCAATAATTTCAAGAAAGTGTTCCCCCTAACTGTGCACCGTTGCGAAGGTTTGTTGTTTCGAAGCACCACGTGATGATCGGGTGTGATAGATTCTAACGTTCGAATACAACGGGTGTAAGCCAGATTTGCACACGCAATACACTTAGGTTGACTTGACGAGCCTAGCATGTACAGACATGGCCTCGGAACACGGAAGACTGAAAGGTCGAGCATGAGTCATATAGAAGATATGATCAACATGAAGATGTTCACCGATGTTGACTAGTCCGTCTCACGTGATGATCGGACACGGCCTAGTTGACTCGGATCATGTTTCACTTAGATGACTAGAGGGATGTCTATCTGAGTGGGAGTTCTTTGAATAATTTGATTAGATGAACTTAATTATCATGAACTTAGTCTAAAATCTTTACAATATGTCTTGTAGATCAAATGGCCCACGCTAATGTTGCCCTCAACTTCAACGCGTTCCTAGAGAAAACCAAGCTGAAAGATGATGGCAGCAACTATACGGACTGGGTCCGGAACCTGAGGATCATCCTCATAGCTGCCAAGAAAGATTATGTCCTAGAAGCACCGCTAGGTGACGCACCCATCCCAGAGAACCAAGACGTTATGAACGCTTGGCAGCAGCGTGCTGATGATTACTCCCTCGTTCAGTGCGGCATGCTTTACAGCTTAGAACCGGGGCTCCAAAAGCGTTTTGAGCAACACGGAGCATATGAGATGTTCGAAGAGCTGAAAATGGTTTTCCAAGCTCATGCCCGGGTCGAGAGATATGAAGTCTCCGACAAGTTCTTCAGTTGTAAGATGGAGGAAAATAGTTCTGTCAGTGAGCACATACTCAAAATGTCTGGGTTACACAACCGCTTGACTCAGCTGGGAGTTAATCTCCCGGATGACGCGGTCATTGACAGAATCCTTCAGTCGCTTCCACCGAGCTACAAGAGCTTTGTGATGAACTTCAATATGCAGGGGATGGAAAAGACCATTCCTGAGGTATATTCAATGCTGAAATCAGCGGAGGTGGAGATCAAAAAGGAACATCAAGTGTTGATGGTGAATAAAACCACTAAGTTCAAGAAAGGCAAGGGTAAGAAGAACTTCAAGAAGGACGGCAAGGGAGTTGCTGCGCCCGGTAAGCCAGTTGCCGGGAAGAAGCCAAAGAATGGGCCCAAGCCTGAGACTGAGTGCTTTTATTGCAAGGGAAGTGGTCACTGGAAGCGGAACTGCCCCAAGTACTTGGCAGACAAGAAGGCCGGCAACACCAAAGGTATATGTGATATACATGTTATTGATGTGTACCTTACCAGCACTCGTAGTAGCTCCTGGGTATTTGATACCGGTGCGGTTGCTCATATTTGTAACTCAAAGCAGGAGCTGCGGAATAAACGGAGACTGGCAAAGGACGAGGTGACGATGCGCGTCGGGAATGGTTCCAAGGTCGATGTGATCGCCGTCGGCACGCTACCTCTACATTTACCTACGGGATTAGTTTTAAACCTCAATAATTGTTATTTAGTGCCAGCTTTGAGCATGAACATTGTATCAGGATCTCGTTTAATTCGAGATGGCTACTCATTTAAATCCGAGAATAATGGTTGTTCTATTTATATGAGAGATATGTTTTATGGTCATGCCCCGCTGGTTAATGGTTTATTCTTAATGAATCTCGAACGTAGTGTTACACATATTCATAGTGTGAATACCAAAAGATGTAAGGTTGATAATGATAGTCCCACATACTTGTGGCACTGCCGTCTTGGTCACATTGGTGTCAAACGCATGAAGAAGCTCCATGCAGATGGACTTTTGGAGTCTCTTGATTACGAATCATTTGACACGTGCGAACCATGCCTCATGGGTAAGATGACCAAGACTCCGTTCTCCGGAACAATGGAGCGAGCAACCAACTTATTGGAAATCATACATACTGATGTGTGCGGTCCAATGAGTGTTGAGGCTCGCGGTGGCTATCGTTATGTTCTCACTCTCACTGATGACTTGAGTAGATATGGGTATGTCTACCTAATGAAACACAAGTCTGAGACCTTTGAAAAGTTCAAGGAATTTCAGAGTGAGGTTGAGAATCAACGTGACAGGAAAATAAAGTTCTTACGATCAGATCGTGGAGGGGAATATTTGAGTCACGAATTTGGCACACACTTAAGGAAATGTGGAATAGTTTCACAACTCACGCCGCCTGGAACACCTCAGCGAAATGGTGTGTCCGAACGTCGTAATCGCACTCTATTGGATATGGTGTGATCTATGATGTCTCTTACCGATCTACCGCTCTCATTTTGGGGCTATGCTTTAGAGACTGCCGCATTCACTTTAAATAGGGCTCCGTCGAAATCCGTTGAGACGACACCGTATGAATTATGGTTTGGGAAGAAACCTAAGCTGTCGTTTCTAAAAGTTTGGGGATGCGATGCTTATGTCAAGAAACTTCAACCTGAAAAGCTCGAACCCAAGTCGGAAAAATGCGTCTTCATAGGATACCCTAAGGAAACCATTGGGTATACCTTCTACCTCAGATCCGAAGGCAAGATCTTTGTTGCCAAGAACGGGTCCTTTCTGGAGAAAGAGTTTCTCTCGAAAGAAGTAAGTGGGAGGAAAGTGGAACTTGATGAAGTACTACCTCTTGAACCGGAAAGTAGCGCAGCTCAGGAAGATGTTCCTGTGGTGCCTGCACTGACTAGAGAGGAAGCTAATGATGATGATCAAGGTACTTCGGATCAAGTTACTACTGAACTTCGTAGGTCCACGAGGACACGTTCCACACCAGAGTGGTATGGCAACCCTGTCCTGGAAATCATGTTGTTAGACAACGGTGAACCTTCGAACTATGAAGAAGCAATGGCGGGCCCAGATTCCAACAAATGGCTTGAAGCCATGCAATCCGAGATAGGATCCATGTATGAAAACAAAGTGTGGACTTTGACAGACTTGCCCGATGATCGGCGAGCGATAGAAAACAAATGGATCTTTAAGAAGAAGACGGACGCGGATGGTAATGTTACCATCTATAAAGCTCGACTTGTCGCTAAGGGTTATCGACAAGTTCAAGGGGTTGACTACGATGAGACTTTCTCACCCGTAGCGAAGCTGAAGTCCGTCCGAATCATGTTAGCAATTGCCGCATACTATGATTATGAGATATGGCAAATGGACGTCAAAACGGCATTCCTTAACGGCTTTCTTAAGGAAGAATTGTATATGATGCAGCCGGAAGGTTTTGTCGATCCTAAGAATGCTAACAAGGTATGCAAGCTCCAGCGCTCCATCTATGGGCTGGTGCAAGCATCTCGGAGTTGGAACATTCGATTTGATGAGATGATCAAAGCGTTTGGGTTTACACAGACTTATGGAGAAGCCTGTGTTTACAAGAAAGTGAGTGGGAGCTCTGTAGCATTTCTCATATTATATGTGGATGACATACTGTTGATGGGAAATGATATAGAATTCTTGGGAAGCATAAAGGCCTACTTGAACAAGTGTTTTTCAATGAAGGACCTTGGAGAAGCTGCTTATATATTAGGCATCAAGATCTATAGAGATAGATCAAGACGCCTCATTGGTCTTTCACAAAGTACGTACCTTGACAAGATATTGAAGAAGTTCAATATGGATCAGTCCAAGAAGGGGTTCTTGCCTGTATTGCAAGGTGTGCAATTGAGCACGGCTCAATGCCCGACCACGGCAGAAGATAGAGAAAAGATGAGTGTCGTCCCCTATGCCTCGGCCATAGGGTCTATTATGTATGCCATGCTGTGTACCAGACCTGATGTAAACCCTGCCGTAAGTTTGGTAGGAAGGTACCAAAGTAATCCCGGCATGGAACACTGGACAGCGGTCAAGAATATCCTGAAGTACCTGAAGAGGACTAAGGATATGTTTCTCGTTTATGGAGGTGACGAAGAGCTCGTCGTAAAGGGTTACGTCGATGCTAGCTTCGACACAGATCTGGATGACTCTAAGTCACAAACCGGATACGTGTATATTTTGAATGATGGGGCAGTAAGCTGGAGCAGTTGCAAGCAAAGCGTTGTGGCGGGATCTACATGTGAAGCGGAATACATGGCGGCCTCAGAGGCAGCACAAGCAGCAATCTGGGTGAAGGAGTTCATTACCGACCTAGGAGTTATTCCCAATGCGTCGGCCCGATGACTCTCTTCTGTGACAACACTGGAGCTATTGCCCTTGCCAAGGAGCCCAGGTTTCACAGGAAGACCAGGCATATCAAGCGTCGCTTCAACTCCATTCGTGAAAATGTTCAAAATGGAGACATAGATATTTGTAAAGTACATACGGACCTGAATGTAGCAGATCCGTTGACTAAACCTCTCCCTAGAGCAAAACATGATCAACACCAGAACTTTATGGGTGTTCGATTCATCACAATGTAACTAGATTATTGACTCTAGTGCAAGTGGGAGACTGTTGGAAATATGCCCTAGAGGCAATAATAAAATGGTTATTATTATATTTCCTTGTTCATGATAATTGTCTATTGTTCATGCTATAATTGTGTTATCCGGAAATCGTAATACATGTGTGAATACATAGACCACAACATGTCCCTAGTGAGCCTCTAGTTGACTAGCTCGTTGATCAACAGATAGTCATGGTTTCCTGACTATGGACATTGGATGTCATTGATAACGGGATCACATCATTAGGAGAATGATGTGATGGACAAGACCCAATCCTAAGCATAGCACAAGATCGTGTAGTTCGTTTGCTAGAGCTTTTCCAAATGTCAAGTATCATTTCCTTAGACCATGAGATTGTGCAACTCCCGGATACCATAGGAGTGCTTTGGGTGTGCCAAACGTCACAACGTAACTGGGTGGCTATAAAGGTGCACTACGGGTATCTCCGAAAGTGTCTGTTGGGTTGGCACGAATCGAGACTGGGATTTGTCACTCCGTATGACGGAGAGGTATCTCTGGGCCCACTCGGTAATGCATCATCATAATGAGCTCAATGTGACCAAGTGTTTGGTCACGGGATCATGCATTACGGTACGAGTAAAGTGACTTGCCGGTAACGAGATTGAACAAGGTATTGGGATACCGACGATCGAATCTCGGGCAAGTAACGTACCGATTGACAAAGGGAATTGTATACGGGATTGATTGAATCCTCGACATCGTGGTTCATCCGATGAGATCATCGTGGAACATGTGGGAGCCAACATGGGTATCCAGATCCCGCTGTTGGTTATTGACCGGAGAGTCGTCTCGGTCATGTCTGCATGTCTCCCGAACCCGTAGGGTCTACACACTTAAGGTTCGGTGACGCTAGGGTTGTAGAGATATTAGTATGCGGAAATCCGAAAGTCGTTCGGAGTCCCGGATGAGATCCCGGACGTCACGAGGAGTTCCGGAATGGTCCGGAGGTGAAGAATTGTATATAGGAAGTCCAGTTTCGGCCACCGGGAAAGTTTCGGGGGTCACCGGTATTGTACCGGGACCACCGGAAGGGTCCCGGGGGGTCCACCGGGTGGGGCCACCTATCCCGGAGGGCCCCATGGGCTGAAGTGGGAGGGGAACCAGCCCCTGGTGGGCTGGTGCGCCCCCCTTGGGCCTCCCCCTGCGCCTAGGGTTGGAAACCCTAGGGGTGGGGGCGCCCCACTTGGTTTGGGGGCAAGCCACCCCCTTGGCCGCCGCCCCCCCCCCTTGGAGATTGGATCTCCTAGGGCCGGCGCCCCCCAGGGGCCCTATATAAAGAGGGGGGAGGGAGGGCAGCCGCACCTAACCAACTGGCGCCTCCCTCTCCCTCCCGTGACACCTCTCCCTCTCGCTGAGCTTGGCGAAGCCCTGCCGAGATCCTCGCTGCTTCCACCACCACGCCGTCGTGCTGCTGGATCTCCATCAACCTCTCCCTCCCCTTGCTGGATCAAGAAGGAGGAGATGTCTTCCCCAACCGTACGTGTGTTGAACGCGGAGGTGCCGTCCGCTCGGTGCTCGGTCATCGGTGATTTGGATCACGACGAGTATGACTCCATCAACCCCGTTCACTTGAACGCTTCCGCTCGCGATCTACAAGGGTATGTAGATGCACTCTTTTCCTCTCGTTGCTAGAAGACTCCATAGATTGTTCTTGGTGATGCGTAGAAATTTTTTAATTTCTATAACGATCTCCAACACCCGCGCTATTTAAACATATTTTATAAATAATAGAATGTTAATTAATCTGTTAATTAGTTTTAATCACTAATTAGTCACTAACTAATGGGGCCCACACCCCTAATTAGTTCTGTTAGCCATATTAACCCACTGTTCGTCCCCCAGAGGCTGACAGGTGGGTCCCACCTGTCAGTTTGACTGGTCAGCTGGTCAGCCAACTGCTGATGCGAGCATGACCTCAGCATGATGTCATAATCCATTTCTGTTAATTTAGCTAAACTCGGAAAATGCTGAAATCTTTGTAAATTCATAGAAAATAAACCGTAATTCGGATGAAAATGTTTTCTACATGAAAGTTGCTCAGAACGACGAGACGAATCCGAATACGTGTTTAGTTTACCTGTCAGATGCCTCTAACTATCTGAACATGGAACATTTCCCCTCCGGTCATTTGTGTGACACAGGTCCGGAACCGGGAATACATTCCCGGTTGATTTTCCCCCTTCACCTATATCGTGTAGCCATACGTTAGGCCACACCTGGCACATCATATTGCCACGTTATGCTTTGTGATGCTATGTTTGCCTTATATTTACTGTTTCTTCCCCCTGTTCTCTCCGGTAGACCCCGAGACCGATGTTGCCTCTGTGATCGACTACGTCGGCGAAGACCCCTCCTTGCCAGAGTAACCAGGCAAGCCCCCCCCCCCTAGATCACCAGATATCGCCTATTCTTCTCTATGCAGCTTGCATTAGAGTAGTGTAGCATGTTACTGCTTTCGGTTAATCCTATTCTGCTGCATAGCCTGTCATTGTTGCTACAGTTGTTACCCTTACATGCTATCCTACTGCTTAGTATAGGATGCTAGTGTTCCATCAGTGGCCCTACACTCTTGTCCGTCTGCCATGCTATACTACTGGGCTGTGATCACTTCGGGAGGTGATCACGGGTATATATTATATACTTTATATACATGACACATGTGGTGACTAAATTCGGGTCAGCTCGTTGAGTACCCGCAAGTGATTCTGATGAGGGGGCTGAAAGGATACGTGGCTCCATCCCCGTAGAGGTGGGCCTGGGTTCCTGACAGCCCCCGACTGTTACTTTGTGGCGGAGCGACAGGGCAGGTTGAGACCACCTAGGAGAGAGGTGGGCCTGGCCCTGGTCGGCGTTCGCGGATACTTAATATGCTTAACGAGATCTTGGTATTTGATCTGAGTCTGGCAATTTGGTCTATATGCACTAACCAACTACGCGGGAACAGTTATGGGCACTCGGCGTCGGGGTATCAGCCGAAGCTCTTTTTGACGTCAGCGACTAAGTGGCGCGCGCCGCATTGGACCGTAAGCTCGCGCTTGTATTAAGGGGGCTAGGTCTACTTCCGGCCGCGTACACAACGTGCAGGTGTGCAATGGGCGATGGGCCCAGACCCCTGCGCGCATAGGATTTAGACCGGCGTGCTGACCTCTCTGTTGAGCCTAGGTGGGACTGCGACGTGTTGATCTTCCGAGGCCGGGCATGACCCAGGAAAGTATGTCCGGCCAAATGGGATCGAGCGTGTTGGGAAATGTGGTGCACCCCTGCAGGGAAGTTTATCTATTCGAATAGCCGTGTCCCTCGGTAAAAGGACGACCCGGAGTTGTACCTTGACCTTATGACAACTAGAACTGGATACTTAATAAAACACACCCTTCCAAGTGCCAGATATAACCCGGTGATCGCTCTCTAACAGGGCGACGAGGAGGGGATCGCCGGGTAGGATTATGCTAGGCGATGCTACTTGGTGAACTTAACATCTACTCTCTTCTACATGCTACAAGATGGAGGTGGCCTGAAGCGTAGTCTTCGACAGGATTAGCTATCCCCCTCTTATTCTGGCATTCTGCAGTTCAGTCCACCGATATGGCCCTTTACATAGATACCCATGCATATGTAGTGTAGATCCTTGCTTGCGAGTACTTTGGATGAGTACTCACGGTTGCTTTTCTCCCTCTTTCCCCCCTTTCCATTCTACCTGGTTGTCGCAACCAGATGCCGGAGCCCAGGAGCCAGACGCCACCGTCGACGATGACTCCTACTACACCGGAGGTGCCTACTACTACGTGCAGGCCGCTGACGACGGCCAGGAGTAGTTTAGGAGGATCCCAGGCAGGAGGCCTGCGCCTCTTTCGATCTGTATCCCAGTTTGTGTTATCCATCTTACGGCAACTTGTTTACTTATGTCTGTACTCAGATATTTGTTGCTTCCGCTGACTCGTCTATGATCGAGAACTTGTATTCGAGCCCTCGAGGCCCCTGGCTTGTATTATGATGCTTGTATGACTTATTTATGTTTTTAGAGTTGTGTTGTGATATCTTTCCGTGAGTCCCTGATCTTGATCGTACACGTTTACGTGCATGATTAGTGTACGATTGAATCGGGGGCGTCACAAGTTGGTATCAGAGCCAACTGCCTGTAGGAATCCCCCTTCCACACTCCTTGGCCGAAGTCGAGTCTAGACATTGCAAAACTTTTACTAACATGGCTGTGTATCTTACGGGCCGACACCACCATTGGGTGGTATTAGGATCTTTTACTCCTTGTCTATACTCTGGGACTCTGATCTCTCTTCTATTCGGGTTAAATGAATTCTGCTAAATCTAACATTAGGATCTCGTGATCACTTTCACCCGAAGAGCATCTTATTACCGATGGTCGACTGCTGCACCAGAAGATTTCGAAGTTACTCTCCGATACTCTTTCGAGAATTTGTGCCCGTCGCTTTTGCAGTTCCCTACCACCGAAATATCCCTATGGATAAATACATAAACCTGCTGTCCTTACTTTTATTCCCAATTGATCTTGTTATTACAAGATACCCTGAAATCCTCTCTATTGTTCCGAGAATATTTTGTGCCAACTGCCTTGCAGTTCCTTGCCACCTGAATACCCATACGGATAATTCCTCACACTTATCGAGGATTCATTCATCCCCAGTTGTTCATGCGTTTCACAAAATACTTCGAAATGCCATTCGATCTTCCAAGAATCCTCTACAGCTTGGTGCTCTTGAGAATCTTGTTGCCTGCTGCATTGTGGTTAATTCCATATGCCTAGCAATATTCTTTGACGTCCTTTGTCATTATCACCTTGAGTCCCTCGATTCAATACGTGTGTGATTTCTCACAATCATCACCTGATCCTTAGGAATTGTCTTTCTGGCTCAGACGTCATTCCAGATATGAGCTGGTTTTCCGCCAATCAAACATTGACTGATGGTGCCTCTAAGTCTACTCAACTTACTCGTAATTGATCAGGGCATCTGATTCTGATACACCGATCTGGTATTCATAATTTCTTTGATTTTAAAACATCGAAGTATTCAGATATTGCCATAATCTTATGCCTTTGTATTCTTTCTTCCTCTGGTTGTGTGCCGATACTCACATCAGCTCCGCTATGGACCGTCGGATCCTTTGTTGAAATATCATCCGACAGTGTCCTTCTTATACAAAAACCTCAAGAAGTTCTTTCCCTGATACATAATGCCTTCGGTAAATTGTATCCTCTCCTTTTGTCACCCATGCTCTACTATCGAGCTTGTGTTATTTACTATTAAAGCTTGTGGTATATGTTCCCAAGATGCCCCGAAGGGTTGAACCTATGCCTTCCCAGATCCGGGTAAACCTGAGAGCTATCACGAGTCATACTCTTCTCGTGTTTTGCTAGATAAAATTTAAACATTACAACTTCATCGAAAAATGAGAAGTGAATGAAAGGTTATGCATTGGAGAAGTGGGAGTCGACCTTGAACTTTGTGTTCATGCCCATGGACACAATGTAGATCCTATCACAGAAGCTTCTTGTAATAATAACTATTTCCTTGATATGATATCGTCTGGTATCTGTGTATTGATCCTTTGCAATCGTGGTTCCGACCACATTTTCTCCTTGATTCCATTTCTCAGACAAGTTAAAGCACTTGCCTTCTGTTGATCGATACATCTCCGCAACCTCTAATTTTTCTTTTCTTCCTCGAGTATTACCCTCTGGTATCTCGAGAACTGTGTTGCTTCATGCGAGTCTTCATCTAAGTATTGCTTCTCACCGATTTCAGATTTCCCCCAGGTTCTGAGTTATTAGTCACTCGAGAACACCGATAAGTGAATCGATTCCGCACTCCGATTCAATAACTCTTAAGTAATTTTCGTGGCTTACGAGTTTAATAATCCTTCAAGCCATTCCTAGCCTGATCGGCTATATCATTATCGTGCTAAATTTTAACTGTGCTACCGGGTCCTTCTTCCCGGAGCAAAAGTTTCGACGGTGAGCTAATCTTACGTCGATCTTCCTCGTCATATCATTTGTCCTTGAACGACAAGTTTGATTTCGAGTTTGTGTCGTACCCTTGGTTCCAATAACCTTTCGCTTCATCATTCCCGTGACTTGATGTCAACACCGGTTGATTACATCTTCATGAAATCTCTCAACAAATGTGTCATGATCATCAGCAGCATTCTGAGATCTTCTAGGATATCAATTGAATTCATGATGAGAAATACCATCCTTGCCCTTGATGAATTTTATTATCATCGACCACTTTATTGCCTTCCCACCAACACAACTTGTTCGTGTTTGGTGTTATACCTTGAGTTCCCTGCCATCCAGCAATTGTTCTTCTTTACTCGGAACATTACCATCTCTTATGTCATCAATGTTGTGAGAATTACACCACCTCTTAAGAATTTGTGATACAGTGATGCTTCTCACCATCACCATTCTTTTCTTGGTCCCCGTGTTGAGTGAACTCTGTTGTGCAAATTTAATATCTCCAGCAACCCTATTGCTTCAGAGTTATTGGACAATAATTCCAATTTAGTGTGTTGGTTGCTCAATCGCCATTCCGACGTTGGGCGTGCAACCCAACCCACATTTCGGGTGCACCCAAGGTTGGAAAAAGCGGTAGGCGTAAGCGAGGCGGTTGGCCTTCGCCTAGTGCCTAGGCGGTGCTTAAGCTCCCTAGGCGCAGCCTAGGGGATTATATAATTTTTACTATTAGGGTGTATATGTGGTTATTATATGTGTATTTTTTTAATTTAGGGCATATAAGTATGTTAACGACCAACTACTACGATTGGAATATGGCCCTTTGGCATATCAGTGCAATATGGCATATGATTTCTCGCTTGGGTAGACAATTTTTACTTGCTCTGCCTAGACTTCTGCTTATGCCCTAGGCGAGGCGTTTGTCCATTGCCTAGCACCTAGGCGTGCCTAAGCGCCTCCTAGGCACTGCCTTTTCCAACAGAGGGTGCACCTACCAATGTTTAATTGTGTATGTTTTCCTTGAGCATACATCATTATACCATTTGATCTGAAAAATGTTATCTCCTTGTTCACATAATTGTGGAAATCCATATTTTTTTAATCTCGATAAATTGTTGCTGATTCCATCAGCCACCTCCTCATCCTCTCATTAGTTTACTGATAAACTCTTGTTTCGGAACTCGCTTCCATAGTTCATTTATCGAGAATTTTACAATGTCATCTCGTCAATTTGTATTGCACCTTTTCCTCTCAGGCATCCTGAGTCTGAGTTATCCTAACACCATTCAGATCTGAATTCCGGTCAGATATGATGGTTGGAACATATTTCCAAGAGTTATAACATTTGTCTCTACATAACCCGGTAAGGTGGTGTCTTTGCTTAGCACCCCTAGCCAGAGGACCTTTTGTTATAATTTCCTTTTTAGCAAGGTTAACCATTCTTCCATGAGGAAATTGAAAGACTTATTCTATATGTTGTTCCTGATGAATCCTTTTTGTATCCAAGTCCGACCTTTGCTTCAAGACCATGTCAATGCTATCTCGAAGCATGTCTGTGGTACTCCGATTTTCAACAAGAACACTTATCCCAATGCTAATTGTTTCTTGCTCAATTATCCAAACACTGTTGTATGGGTAATGTCATGAAAATTTCTCTCCCCCTACCTAGAGGGTTTTCTACATTATATCCTGTCACGGATATCATGCCCCGCTTGTCCTTGGGAAGGATATATCCCTGAAATATGTGCTTAAACACATTTTCCTTGCCATTGTTCTGTTTACTCTGATAATCAGATTTTCCTTTCCATTGTTTGGTTTAACCTTTCTTGTGATCTATATGATCTAAGCATTAATATTCCCTGCTTATGTAAACACCTCGGTGTACAATTCTGTCAGTAAGACCCTGTTACTTTTGTTGATGACATTACGGTAACCGTCGATGGACGAGAACTTTGCCTACTGGTCCGCCTCGTTTCAACGAGCAGGAAAATGGTTCTCTTCGTCCCTCGCCCTTGGTACCAACGTTGTTGCCAACATAACTGACAGGCCATCCTCTGACATGCCTTGCTACCATGACCGTGCAATATGTCGGCGTCCTTCCTACTTTTGAACCACATGGTGGGCCCATAACCCACAGCTCCACAGGATCGAAACCTGACTCCTATACATCCTTGATTCCGAAGTATCCTTTTTCACCTGACTTCGTATGTAATTCATGAGCCACCTTCCTAGTGATCTATTCTAGTATCAGACGTAATAATTTTTGTTGTTGTTGCTCTGAACCCCTTTCACCTTTTGATTAGGCATCGAATGATTTCCTGCCCGTTAAAACTTCTCATGGTACCTTCATACTTTGCTCTCGATGTTATATTAAGTTTCAACTCGAGAGGTACTTCCGCCTCATTCCCTGAATTGTTCACCAGATAATTAACCCCCATAAGGGTCAGTTCTCCCGAAGTTACTCTTTACTTCCCAACTTAAATCTCGGGACGAGATTTCTTGTAGTGGAGGAGACTTGTAACACCCCCAGTGTCATGCTACAGTAACCCTCTGTGATTAAGCTAATCATTTTTCCAAACAGTGCTTAATCACCTTTGTTCAATATCCCATTTGAAATTCCAGCCAATTCAAATTCAAGTGAAGTTTGAAGTTGCTCAAAAGTTGCTGGAAAAATGTTCATCATTTGTCAAAAATTCCATAACAATTATTTGTTAAGGAACAGAACATCACTTTTGTGCAAAGATGAGCATTAGCAATTATAACAGCACCAATTCAGCATTTTTAAATGCTATCCTATTTATTAAAAATACCAAATGAATTCTTCTGGTCTCCAAAATATTTGTGGCACTTTCTATAATCACCAGGGATTTAATGGGACAACTCCCAAAATTTTCCTAAGTGAAATAGTTGACCAAATAATTCCCTTTCTCTCTATGTTAATAAATAAAAGCTAAAACAGAAGATACGAAAGAGAAAAAGGCCAAATGACTACTGTGCGACTGTGCCTCAGTGAAACAGTAGCCAGCCCAGCCCGTTTGGAGGTCGTCGTCCTGCTCATCGCGCGGTGTCGCGCGCCCGTACTGACACGACGACAGCCGCCTCGCTGTCGGCCATCCCACGGCTCCCCGGCGCCGATAAGAGCCTCCCCGGTCGCCTCTCCCTTCCCCGCAAACCCTAGATACCCCAACTTTCCCCTCGCTCTCTCTCTATCGCTCCCGCGCGAGCTCGCCCGAAGCGCTCGCCGCCGTCCCCCGCTCGATCCCGCGGCCACCGTCACCTCTCCGCCGCCTCACTGTGCCACAACAACGCGCCGTCCTCGGCTACTCCCTCTACACCAACCGGAGCGAGAAGGGAGCCACCACCGCGAGCCCGACGACCCCTTCTTCCTCCTGCGGCCGTCTTCGTATCCGGCGCCGATTCGCCGCCGTTGGTCCTCCCCGAGCCCGCTAACGCACACCTACAGGTTCACGGTGAGCAGCTGCATCGCCTCCCCCTCTCTCCGGCCTCTCCCCGTAGCCGTAGCCGCCGCTTTTTCCGCGCCCGAACACCTTGCCGCCGACGAGCTCGTAGCCATGCCCTCGCTGCCCGTCGAGCTCAAACGAGCTCGGGTTTGTGCTCAACACGCCCGTGCGGGCCCGAAGCACCCATCCCCGCGCTCTGCCGAGCCTCGTAGCGCCAAACCTGAATGCGGCCAAACTCCAGCGCCGCCTCCGCCGCTCGCCGTCGCCGTCTCAGGCTGTTCCCGGTTAAACCGCCGCCGCTGATCGACGTGCGAGCCAGTGCTCGTTCGAACGCACTAGGCCGCGCGCCAAATGGTCGCCTGAGGCCATTTTCCAGCGAGATCCGAGCCGCACCGCCGCATTTGGCGTCGCCGGCGTTGAGCCGACGGCCACCGCCTACGTGGCACACCTGGGGCCACCCCTGGGTCACTACCAGCGGGCCCCGCCGGCCCCGTTGACTGGGTTGACCCAGTCAACGTGCTGACTGGGCAGCCTAATGCCACTGACATGAGGGCCCCGCGCTATTTAAACATATTTTATAAATAAATAAAATGTTAATTAATCTGTTAATTAGTTTAATCACTAATCAGTCACTGACTAATGGGGCCCACGCCCCTAATTAGTTCTGTTAGTCATATTAACCCATTGTTCGTCCCGCAGAGGCTTACAGGTGGGTCCCACCTGTTAGTTTGACTGGTCAGCTGGTCAGCCGACTGCTGATGCAAGCATGACCTCAGCATGATGTCATAATCCATTTCTGTTAATTTAGCTAAACTCAAAAAATGCTGAAATCTTTGTAAATTCATAGAAAATAAACCGTAACTCGGATGAAAATGTTTTCTACATGAAAGTTGCTCCGAACGACGAGACGAATCCGAATACGTGGTTAGTTTACCTGTCAGATGCCTCTAACTATCTGAACATGGAACATTTCCCCTCCGGTCATTTGTGTGACACAAGTCCGGAACCGGGAATACATTCCCGGTTGATTTTCCCCCTTCACCTATATCGTGTAGCCATACGTTAGGCCACACCCAGCACATCATATTGCCACGTTATGCTTTGTGATGCTATGTTTGCCTTATATTTACTGTTTCTTCCCCCTGTTCTCTCTGGTAGACCCTGAGACCGATGTTGCCTCTGTGATCGACTACGTCGACGACGACCCCTCCTTGCCAGAGTAACCAAGCAAGCCCCCCCCCTTGATCACCAGATATCGCCTATTCTTCTCTATGCAGCTTGCATTAGAGTAGTTTAGCATGTTACTGCTTTCGGTTAATCCTATTCTGCTGCATAGCCTGTCATTGTTGCTACAGTTGTTACCCTTACCTGCTATCCTACTGCTTAGTATAGGATGCTAGTGTTCCATCAGTGGCCCTACACTCTTGTCCGTCTGCCATGCTATACTACTGGGCCGTGATCACTTCGGGAGGTGATCACGGGTATATATTATATACTTTATATACATGACACATGTGGTGACTAAAGTCAGGTCAGCTCGTTGAGTACCCGCAAGTGATTTTGATGAGGGGGCTGAAAGGACAGGTGGCTCCATCCCGGTAGAGGTGGGCCTGGGTTCCTGACGGCCCCCGACTGTTACTTTGTGGCGGAGCGACAGGGCAGGTTGAGACCACCTAGGAGAGAGGTGGGCCTGGCCCTGGTCGGCGTTCGCGGATACTTAACACGCTTAACGAGATCTTGTTATTTGATCTAAGTCTAGACATTTGGTCTATACGCACTAACCAACTACGCGGGAACAGTTATGGGCACTCAGCGTCGTGGTATCAGCCGAAGCTCTTTTTGACGTCAGCGACTGAGTGGCTCGCGCCGCATTGGACCGTAAGCTCGCGCTTGTATTAAGGGGGCTAGGTCTGCTTCCGGCCGCGTACGCAACGTGCAGGTGTGCAATGGGCGATGGGCCCAGACCCCTGCGCGCATAGGATTTAGACCGGCGTGCTGACCTCTCTGTTGAGCCTAGGTGGGACTGCGACGTGTTGATCTTCCGAGGCCGGGCATGACCCAGGAAAGTGTGTCCGGCTAAATGGGATCGAGTGTGTTGGGAAATGTGGTGCACCCCTGCAGGGAAGTTTATCTATTCGAATAGCCGTGTCCCTCGGTAAAAGGACGACCCGGAGTTGTACCTTGACCTTATGACAACTAGAACTGGATACTTAATAAAACACACCCTTCCAAGTGCCAGATATAACCCGGTGATCGCTCTCTAACAGGGCGACGAGGAGGGGATCGCCGGGTAGGATTATGCTAGGCGATGCTACTTGGTGAACTTACCATCTACTCTCTTCTACATGCTGCAAGATGGAGGTGGCCTGAAGCGTAGTCTTCGACAGGATTAGCTATCCCCCTCTTATTCTGGCATTCTGCAGTTCAGTCCACCGATATGGCCCTTTACATAGATACCCATGCATATGTAGTGTAGATCCTTGCTTGCGAGTACTTTGGATGAGTACTCACGGTTGCTTTTCTCCCTCTTTCCCCCCTTTCCATTCTACCTGGTTGTCGCAACCAGATGCCGGAGCCCAGGAGCCAGACGCCACCGTCGACGATGACTCCTACTACACCGGAGGTGCCTACTACTACGTGCAGGCCGCTGACGACGGCCAGGAGTAGTTTAGGAGGATCCCAGGCAGGAGGCCTGCGCCTCTTTCGATCTGTATCCCAGTTTGTGCTAGCCATCTTATGGCAACTTGTTTACTTATGTATGTACTCAGATATTTGTTGCTTTCGCTGACTCGTCTATGATCGAGCACTTGTATTCGAGCCCTCGAGGCCCCTGGCTTGTATTATGATGCTTGTATGACTTATTTATGTTTTTAGAGTTGTGTTGTGATATCTTCCCGTGAGTCCCTGATCTTGATCGTACACGTTTGCGTGCATGATTAGTGTACGATTGAATCGGGGGCGTCACACTTTTATTGATCAAAGTTCAAAGTTACAGGTAATACAACCAGATCATGGGGTTGACCCAACCAAACATGTTGCCCCTGATGTAATGAAAGTGCATGCCTTGATAGACTATGAGGTTCATAGTTCGAATTTCTCGACTCATGAACAAAAACACAAGAACTAAAACACTCGCTCCCTGATTTTATGTCCTTAACCACTCCTTCGTAGCAACCACATGTAGAGTCATGTATGTGTTTAACAACGTTCATGTAATCTGAAGCAATGTGAAGCTGCTGAAGTCCAAGATGCCCTACCAGAGTTAGCGCCTGTCGGCGAGCCACTCCTTCAAGACTTGAACTATTTGAATTGATTTTGTAGTATTTTTGGACAAGAACTTGCTTTGATGTGGGGTTATCTTATTTCTGGTTTGCACTTAATGGGCTTTACAGTCCTCAGTATTTATTGGATAAAAGGCTTGTCATTGCCCAACAAGACGGGCACGTCTAGCACATTTTTTAAATGTACATGCATTACGCAAATGTTCACATGTTTATAAAACTATTCACCAGATTTTTTCCAAAATTCTACATGATATGTAAAAAATAGATCACGTAATTTTTAAAACTTTCATGACATATAAAAAGTGTTTGTAACATTTAAAAAATATTGAACCCTTCCAAAAATGTTCACACATTTTAAAAAGTTCATGAAACTTATTTAAAAAGGTTGCACAATTTTCAAAGATATTCATGACATATTAAAAAAAATGATCATGCCCATTTCAAGTGGTTCACATGTTTTAATATTCTCCATGAAAATGTGAACAACTCTTTGCGTAATTTATGAAAGTGTTTATGACATATAAAAAAAGTATGTGAATATTTATAAAAAGGTGGCATCATTTTTAAAAAATCACAATTCTGCAAAATTCTAATAGAAATGTAAACAATTGTTCGCACAAAAATTAAAAATGTTCATGATAGTAATGAAAATGTTCATGCACATTTAAAAAATTGTTTGAAGCATTTAAAAAACATTTCATATAAGTGTAAATGAAATGTTCATCTCATGTTATATTGAGGTACCTGCCTTTTTAAAAAGTAACATACCTTTTAATTTGAAACTTATTTTGACAATAGTTTGAAGGCATATTTAATAAACTATTTATTCCCAAATGTTATAAAAATAAAAATAAATAAATTGGGATGTGACCGTCATTGAACCATATAGGCGTGTTTGGACGTTTGCCCAATAATCCGGTGGTATGGGCACTAAATAGGACTCTTCCAGCAAATACAAATGTGTTTAATTAGGATAGCGTCAACTATACATCATTATTTATTTTTGAAATGTTGATACATTTGTTCTTCCATAAGCCTTTTGTTGATGTCAATTTTTATGGTTCCCCTATGCGGTTGAGTTGATGAATGAATTTTTTGTGTATTTCTACTTTTCTAGTGTATGATTATCACAAGACCCGAAACATTAAAAATTGACGAGATGTCCATTTGAAGATTGCGAAAAAGCAATCTGGTTATGCATGGAATATTTGTCTCATGAAGAAGCACATACAAAACATATTTGATAAGTGGAATATTTTTGCTTAATCAAGATGCATTTGCCGATCCTAAAGTCAAACCTTAAAAAGTACAGGGGATATAAAAAGGTGCCCAAGGAGAAATACCACTGGAAAAAATAGTGCGCTATAGCGCCGCTAATAGCATGCTATAGCGTACTGAGAATTGCCTCGCTAAAAATATTAGTGTACAACGTCTCACTAATACCACGTTATAGCACGATATAGCACGCTAATAGCATATTTTGATGTCGGCACTATTTTGCTGTAGCGTGCTATTTTTTTCCTTGAAAAATCCACAAGACAAAAGAAAACACGTTGGGAGAAAGCACAGGATGGCAAAACTGCAAAGGCGCGGTCTCCTTCTAGTAACAGCAAAACTGCACAGGATTGTAAGTCCACAATATGAAACAAAACTGTGCAGCAATATTATCAAACAAAACTACTCCCTCCATTCCATAATATAAGACGATTTTGCAGTTTAAATTGAACTACAAAAGCATCTTACATTATGGGACAGAGGTGGTAGTATATATGATGCCTGAGATGGTTGGCTGAAGCTTAAGGCCCTGTTTGATAGCAAAGTATTTTCTAAGTATTCTAAGAATACTACAGTTTTTCCAAATATCATAGTTTTATTTATTGTGACCTGTTTAGTTAGCACTAAATATTGTGTTATTAAAACTAGAGTATTCTCGAAACTGTAGTAATTTCTCTGCATAAAAAAAAAGAACCCTGGACCTCTTTTTTAAAAACAGAGCAAGGGAAAGAAACGAGCTAGCTAGGCTGGGTACATACGTACCTTGTGGTGGATGGTTGGTACGTACCTTGCCTGTTCAGTTTTGGGTCTGTCTAGATCTCGACTTAGACTTCGCGAAGTCTAAATCGACTGACGTCATATATAAATTGATCGCACGATTTAACTCCGTCGCATGCCTGGAATAAGTTTCCCTGTACGTTTTGTGTTGGCCTGCATTGGCCTTTGTTGGCTCACCACGTGGGCTGCTGTTGGGCTGTGTTGACATCGTTCATTTGTTGTGCCTGAGTTTTTTTGTTTTTTTATTTGTGCTTTTTACTGGAATTGCTAGAACATTGTCCCGTTGGTGTATTGCTACACAACACAATGTAGCTCTTATTTTTTACGCTAGCATTGCTAATGCTCTGTTCCTTCTTTTTATGTCATCTTGTTTCTTTTTTAATATTTTTTACAAAAAAATTTGTATTTTTAAATGATAAAGAAATATTTAATGCAACAAAGAAAAAATAAAAACAAACAAAATATAAAGAAGAAGACAATTTAATTGTCTGTGACCAACGAATAACTATACGTGGCCGACTAGTGTGCAAATGGGTGTCAATATTATTTTGGAAGGGGAAAAAGTAATTTTCATGTGAATAACATGTAATTGTGTTCGATCGAGGACATGCAATTGCATGCGGCTGACATGTATGCAACTGGGTAGATGGACAAGCAACTCATCTGGACGACGTGTGTGCCACCTGATGGCAAATATTAAAAAAAGAAAAATAATTAAGTTTGCTGGCAAATATTTCAAATATGAATTTGAATCTTCCCTCATTCCTCACAAAACAATCGAGAGTTGCAATCTCTTTGAAGACATGCAATTATAGTCGGGCGACGCTTGCACTTGCGTGCATAGTAGCAACTGTAATTGCCTTCCTTCACCCGGACAGTAACAGTACTGAGTTGGAGTTGCAATCAGAAGACGCACATGCAATTGCGTAACTATTAGAAGACATGCAATTTGCAGTCGGGGCGAAGCTTGCAGTTGCGTGCCTACTAGCAAACTCCCTTCACAACAGCATTAAAAATGTGTCCGAGGATCTGGACAAGTAACTCTTCTCTCCTTTAATATGCTCTTTTTTTTGAGAAAATGAGCTCCGCTGTTAGAATCAGATAAAAATAATAATAATAATTCTTCATCCTTGGAAAAACAAAAAAATGCAAAAAGAAAAAAGGGGGAAAATGTGTATGATTTCAAAAAATAAGAAAAAACACAAACTGGTTGTGAGATCGGGTGCTTGATTTGTGTTTGCTAGTATGGCAGAAAACGGGGGTGTTATGGTGCTCGTGTGACACATAGCGAGGGTAGGGGATTCACGGGGGAGCTGCCCCCTTCCGACCAAGCAAAAAAAGTCTAGTTGCGAAAAATGTTTGTAAAAAGACATGTAGTTATAGTCCAGGGGACAACGCTTGTAATTGCATGACTAGTTGCCCCCTTCTCTCTTGTTGCCGCCCCTCCGACAAAACAAATGCGCCTAGTTGCAACTAAGTTAGAAGACACTAAGTTACGACCATGCTACAAGACATGCAGTTGCATGAGTATAGTTGGACATGCAGCTGGACACCTCTCTCTCGCTGCCGCCCCGTCCGACAAAACAAGGGTCCCCCCTAGTTGCGACCAAGTTAAAAGACATGCAGTTGCGTGCCCGTTGTGGGACATGCAACTGGCCCCATCTCTCGTGATGGCGTCCCCTCCAACAAAACAAGGGTCCGCCCCAGTTGCGACCATGGTCGAAGACATGCAGTTGCGTGTCTAGTGTGGGACATGGAACTGGTGCCTCTCCTCGTACAACAAAAAATTGGAAGTTGAGTTGCAACCAAGTTATAAGACATGCAGTTGCAACCAAGTTAGAAGAATGCAGTTGCATGCCCGTTGTGGGACATGCAACTGGTGCCCCTCCCCGTACAACAAAATGGAAGTCGGCTTGCAACCAAGTTATAAGACATGCAGTTGCGATGAAGTTAGAAAGACATGCAGTTGCGTGCCTAGTGTGGGGCATGCAACTGGGCCCGATCTCTCTCGACGCCACCCCCTCCAACAAAAAAAAGGTCCTCCCAGTTGCGACCAAGTTAGAAGACATGGAATTGTATGCCTATTGTGGGGCATGCCAACTGGCGCCTCTCCCCGCACAATAAAAATGGAAGTCGAGTTGCAACCAAGTTATAAGACACGCAGTTGCGACCATGGTCGAAGACATGCTGTTGCGTGCCTAGCGTGGGACATGCAACTGGTGCCTCTCCCCGTACAACAAAAAATGGAAGTTGAGTTGCAACCAAGTTAATTATAAGACATGCAGTTGCGACCATGCTCAAAGACATACAATTGCGTGCCCGTTGTGGGACATGCAACTAGCGCCCTCCCCGTACAACAAAAATGAAAGTCGAGTTGCAACCAAGTTATAAGACATGCAGTTGCGACCAAGTTAGAATACATGCAGTTGCGTGCCTAGTGTGGGGCATGCAACTGGGCCCCATCTCTCTCTATGCCCCCGCCCCCCTCCGAGAAAACAAAGGTCATTCCAGTTGCGACCAAGTTAAAAAACATGGAGTTGCATGCCCATTGTGTGACATGCAACTGGCGCCTCTCCCCGCACAACAAAAATGGAAGTCGAGTTGCAACCAAGTTATAAGACATGCAGTTGCGACCATGGTCTAAGACATGCAGTTGTGTGCCTAGTGTGGGGGCATGCAACTGGGCCCCATCTCTCTCGACGCCGCCCCCTCCGACAAAACAAAGGTCCTCCCAGTTGCGAGCGAGACATGCAACCCTCCCCCTCTCCCGCCGCCCACTAACAAATCAAAAATGTCGGTTGCAGTTGGGTGTGTGGGCATGCAATTGCAGTCTGGTGTGTAGGCATGCAGTTTTAGCCGAGGGCGACACTTGCAATTGCAGGACTACTGTCGGAGTATATTTTAGTAGATACATAAAATTATGAAGAAGAAAAAAAATAAAAAGTGGAAGTGGAATAAACACATAAATTAGGCAGCAACAAAAAAGCAGAAATTTTCAAGTAAAAAAGGACGGCCACTTGCACACAAGGAAAAACAACATGCTACAAAGAGAGTACGCACAGAGGAATGTATGTGGCAGGACCCCTTCCCCTCCCTAAGTCACAGGCAGTAATGATGACAACTTGCTCTTCTATCTCTCTTCAATTGTAATAGTTTACAAAAGAAAAGAAACAGAACAAAAAGCAAACAACAAAAAATGGCTGAACGCCTGCCCAGCCCACGGGCAAACCCCTGGCCCCGCCACAACAAAAGGAGCCCGGACCAAACAAGGAAACGGGAAAGAAAAACAGGCCAAACGCACGCTTTAGCAGGCCGAATTGAGACAAAGAAGCTGAGCTGCGGGAATCTTGAAGAAACGACAATCCAACGGTTGAGGCGTCGACTGAGACTCCACTGGTCGACTGATTTTTAGCAGCTCCGTTCAGTTTTTGCATTCTCCTGTTCTTATGCACGCGTATGGTAAGGTAAGGGCTACCTAGCTAGCTGCCGGGAATAACGCGCCAGAAATTGTAAAGAAGCCAGCTAGGCGTGTTTACCCTGCTAACGGTAAGCTATATGCTAGCTAGCTGCATGTGCATGGCAGATTAGTTGAATGCAACAGAAAAAAAATATTCAAACGGCCAGCTAGCTGCGCTTGTTTGCACTGCTAACACAATGGCTAGACAGCAAAATTTACAGCGGTATGCGACAATAACCAAACAGGTTCTATGTATTGTGAATACTTCAAAATATTGTGTTTTGATGAAACCATGGTATCTCATACCTACTGGCAAAATTACTTCAGTTTTGGATACTTCAGTTTATTTCACCATTTGCTATCAAACACAGCCTAAGGAATCATTTTGAGGCGATTTTGCATTATCTGCAAGTACATGCACATTCATGCAGATTGCAGAACTAGAACCAAAAATAGATAGGCACACATGAAAATTAGTAAGAGCTTTGCTAATGAGATTACATCATCATCCGATCTTCTTGAAGAGAAAAAAGATGTTCGCTTCTCCAGAGAATCAGTACACGTGTTGCAGGATATGTATCAGCCCGAATCAGCCGAATGGATGGGCAGGACTAGATTGGATCAGTTGACGCCGTCGAAGTTGCTGCTCATGAGTTGCAACGTCGCGCTCGGCAGCGCCCGGTTCACATGCGGTTGCTCTGCATGCATGCCCACGTACACCACATCAACATCGATCTAGCTAAGCTAACTGATTGCAATCAATTGATCAACGGGGCTTGAGCTTACTCTTGATGGCCTCGAGCTCGGCCGGCGTGACCCTCGCCGAGAAGCCGCTGACCACGTTCTTGTAGTTGTATATGATCGCCGCCTTCGCCTTCTCCTCGCTTCAACACGAACCCACAATCACCATGCACCCACGCACGCCAACGTATGAATGCTTCGCATGAGTTGGATCACACACGGTCGATCGAGTCGTATACGTACCTGCCGAGGGCGGCGGTGAGGATGCCGAGGTGGTACTGCATGCAGGTGACGCCGGGCGGTGTGGGGTCGACGAAGAACAGGTAGGTGGCGGGCGGCCCGTCCGCCGCGGCGACCATGGTGATGGCGGCGAGGACGAGGAGGGTGAGGGAGGTGGCCGTCGGAGGCGTCATTGCATGCAAGATCGATGGATCGATCGGGCAGGAAAGGTTTCCTCTTGTCTTGTTGGTTCTCTGTTTATGGAGCTATGAAGAGACGAGGCCCGTATTGAACGGCGCCGGTTGTTCGGTTGCGACAGCGCTTTCGTCCCATGGCTCCAAAAATAGCAACCGGCATGCATATACGTACGTTCATCTCGATGTTGCAATCAAATTTCCGGCGTTTTTTTGCTTCAATATACATGAGCTACATCGTCGATGCGTTGAAGGAGGCTGGAGCGCTTGTGGAGCACCATCACGGTGTATACCACGGCACGCTGCCGACCAGCACGCCCTCCCCCTGCACCACACGTCCACACCTACATCATAGTATGTGCGTGTCACCACCAAGGGGTTAAGCTGTCAGATTCCCAAGTCGCCGTCACTGCTGGATACGTACGTTCGGCTGTACTTGGACGAACTTTTCTTCCATTTTTAATGGGAATTTGTCTACGAGGAAATTTTGCAGAAACAAACAAATGCAAGGCTTTGTGGGGACTTTGACTTGAGATTGTGATTAGTACCGACATGGGCAGACACGACAAAACTGGGACACCAGAGATTCCCATGGGTCCTGACAAAATAGGCATCAAGATTCCACCTACTTGATGTTGCTTGTTCACTAATTACTTTACTTACTTTACAATGACAACTTATTTATGTATTAGGATTATAAAAAACGGTTGGTATTTCATTCAAATTTAATCCAAAGTCAACTAGCAAGTTTTTTTTTTGCCAAATAACAAGCAAGGTTGTACTAGAAGAATCTCACTATGCATACATGCGCTTTGCGCGCGCCATCACGTGGCCGCAATGACGTCTTAATTACGTTCCAACAACCATGCCGGAGAAATGAATTAGTACTACAAAACTTCTACGTTAGATGATCTAGAGGGCACTTTTTTTGTTTTAAGATATATTGAAACAAGTTATACAGCTAGACTAGCCGGGATACAAACGCCATTAGGCGGAGATAGGAGCCAAACGTGTTTTCGTCTCAGCAGGGAAACTGCATAACGAGCAGGGTTTATTAGGCTTCCTTATTGACAAATAGATAGGACTAGAGGATACCATGCTCTTCGCCGCTTGTTCTTCGGTTTTGAAATTAATTCTATTTTTCTCCACAAAATAATTTCTATTTTTCTCCAAAATCTTATATGGCAATCCATATTCCGTGCGTACTGTAAAGGTGGTCGAGCAAATGCGGAACGCGCAGGTGTACAGGGTTGGACATGTACGCCGGTCCTTTCGGTTTTGGGAAAGTTTCGTTCGGTATTTTAATATTTTTATCTACCATTTTTTCATGTTTATTTTCCTGTCTTCTATATATTTGTTTTATATTATTGATTTTTGATTAATTATCGAATTTTGGGAACACAATCTAAATTCTTGAAATTTTTCTCAAAATCTAAATTATTTGCTTCAAAATTGTGAACACTTTAAAAAATCCGTGAAGACTTCTCCATGTTTGTGCGTGTTTTTTAAAATAACAATTTTTTTATAAATACATGATATTTTTAAATTTTGTGACAATAATAAAACTCACGAACATTTTGTAGAATTCATGCATAGTTCTTTTGACATTCGTGAAGAAATGTTTCAATTCAAGAATGTTTTTTTAATTTGTGGAAAAATTGGAAACTCACAAACAACGTAATTTCCAAATGTTTTAGAATTTTGAAAAGAGTTTTCATGGAATGGCGGCTCCGATACTGTCATACGGGACCCACAACCCAATCAGACCCTTACAAGTGGGGTCCATCTCGAGGAAAAAAAATCCGTGCTCGCCTAGGCCTCTATTACTAGGGATCTTAGTACCTCTTAATATTAGGAAGAAGTTCCCCTAGAAAAATATTATGAAGTTAATTAGCTCGCCAAGTCAACCGATGTATGGATTGATGAAGAGGGAATTTTAATTTGGTCATTCTTAAAAATAAGATTTCTTATTTGACCCAAAAAAAATTAACATTTTCCCTATTTGTCCACGAATCTAAATTTAATGTCTTGCGCGACACTTCCATCCATTTCCTAGATAACGATATTGAAATGACAGGTAAAAGACATGTTTGCCCCTTGTTTGTACACTACTTTGTTTCCCGGCAAAACACCACAACAAAATTCACCCCACGTGTCAGTCATAGTGACCACCCACGGGACAATGGTGGAGCGGCGCCGAAGAGACGCTCTAGCCCCCACTGATGAGTGGCTTGCACCAAAATTAAGCAAAGGATGTTGCGGTTCTCACCGTGCCAGCTGAGGACCTATGGTGGCCGGATCAGAGAGAGACAAATGGGTAACACATACTCCCTCCGTTCCAAAATAGATGATCCAACTTTATATTAATTTTGTACTAACTTTAGTACAAAGTTGAATCATCTATTTTGGAACGGAGGGAGTACTATCTATGAAAATTTCAGCAAACGCATACTATCTATGAAAATTTCAGCAAACACATACTATCTATGAAAATTTTGGTCACATTATACATGAGCTACAAATTTACATTTGGAAGGCAAGAGACAAGAGAAAATAAAGCAGGACACAATATAGACGGGACAAACATAACAAGGAAGCAAAGCAGAGAAAATCACACCGGCACGACGGCGGCGCCGTGCTTGGTGTCATCGTAGTGCTCGCCATCGCCCCACAACGCGTAGGCCTCCTCGCCGTGCACGGCGTCGTCGCCAATGGCGAGCTTCTCCTCGGACATGCGCAGCGGGACGACAAGGCGGATGACGACGCAGATAATGGACGTGACGACCACGTTCCACCCGATCACGAAGAGCGCTCCGGCGATCTGCTTCCCGAGCTGCGCCCCACCGTTACCACCGTAGAAGGCGCCCCGGGAGTTGGTGACCGGAAGGAATAGATTGCAGAGGTTCGGCTCGGCGAAGAGGCCCGTGAGGACGCCGCCCAGCAGGCCGGCGACGCCGTGGGTGTGGATGACGCCAAGGGTGTCGTCGACGCGTTGAAGGAGCTTGGAGCGCTTGTGGAGCACCATCATGGTGTACCACGGCACACTGCCGGCCAGCACGCCCATAACCAGCGCCGCCCAACCCTGCACGACACCTGTATCGCCAGGGGCAACCATGTCAAACCACTGAATTAGATGTGAAAAATGAACTAGTTTTTCTTTCGTTTTCCGTGTGACTTGTCTACGGAGAAAATTCGCAGATCAAAGAAATGGGCAAGTTGGTCAAGAGTTGATCGAGACTTTGACTTGAGATGGTGACAAGTACCAAAATGGGCAGAAATGATAGACTGGGACGTTAGAGATTCCTAATCCTATGGGTCCTGGCAAAATACGCATCGAGATTCCACCTACTTGATCGATGTTGATTGTTCACTAGCTAGTAGGAGTAGTTATTTGGGTTTTATAAATCGTACGTGCTGACTACGTCCACCCAAGTGAGCTAACCAAGATTTTTTGGTCATTAGATTTGAACAAATTGAAGGTAAGACGTGCTACTGATCTTCTCCAGTTTTGACTTTTGCGGGCGACGCACACAATTTTGTCTCGAGGAAAATTCAGAGAGAAAACAAATGCGCAAGTTGGTCAAGTTGAGACTTTGACTTGAGATGGTGATAAGTACCGACATGGACAGACACGACCAATTGGCACACCAGAGGTTAGTTCCTCTGCTCCTGGAAAAATTATGCACCAAGATTCCACTTACTTGATCTTACTTATTTAGTTCTCTAATTATTTATATGTGTCGTAATATGACTATATATATATATTAATCAACTTGCTCACTACGTGTAGTAGTAGCTGAGATTAGTTGCCATTCAATTCGAACGAAGATAACACTTTCTCGCGGGCAACGCGTACAATTTTGAATCCATAGTCAACTTTGTAATAGTACTAGAAGAATCTCTCAATGCATGCATGCCATCACGTGCACGTCTTAATTACGTGCCAGCAAGGGAACTTAATCAGTACTCCTATGTTAGATCGATGATCTACTAGATGTCACAGAGATAAGATTAAGAAGAAGTTATTAATTAAATGAATGAATTGGCCGATGAAATAGCAGGTAGCAACGTACCTGCGCCTGGCGTGATGCAGACGAGACCGGTGATCACGGCCTGGACGGCGCCGACCACGGAGGGCTTCTTGAAGAAGACGGCATCGAGGCAGGTCCAGACGATGAGGCTCGCCGCCGTGCAGATGTTGGTGTTCAGGATGGCCATGGACGAGTCGACATTGGCCGCGTACGGCCCGCCGCCGTTGAACCCGGCCCACCCCATCCACAGCAGCCCGGCGCCGGTGAGCGCGAACAGGATGTTGTTGGGCGGGAAGCTCTCCCTGTCCTTCTTGGTCCTTGGCCCGACCCAGTACGCGGCGGTGAAGCCGGCGACGCCGGCGGGGATGTGGATGACGTAGCCGCCGCAGTAGTCGATGACGCCCCAGTGGAAGAGGAAGCCGCCGCCCCACACGGAGAAGGCGCCGACGGTGTAGGAGAAGGTGAGCCAGAGCGGCACGAAGAGCATCCACGCCAGGAAGCTCATGCGGCCCAGCAGCGACCCGGCCACCAGGATGAGCGTGATGGCGGCGAACACGCACTGGAAGTAGACGACGGTGGCCATGGGGAAGTAGGGCTCCACCATGGCCGTCTCGAGCGTGCCGTCTGCGCGGTAGTGCGCGGTGGCCGGGAGCGAGGCGCGGCCGACGAGGAAGGCCTGGTCGAGCGCCGGGCCGGCCTTGCCCCAGAACGGGAGCAGCTCCTCGCCGAAGGACATGTTGTAGGCCCAGACGACCCAGCAGATCCAGACGGCGGCGAAGGCGTAGAGCGCCATGAAGGCGGAGTTGACCGCCCACTTCTTCTTCACCACGCCGCCGTACAGCACCACCATGCCCGGCACGCTCATGAGGCCCACCAGCGTGGACGCCGTCAGCTGCCACGCGTTGTCGCCCTTGTTCAGCCAGTCGGCCACCGCCGCCGACGTGTTCCCCTGGTACGCCACCGGCACCGACATCTTGCCCGACTGATCTACCTACCTATACCTTGCTCAGTTGCTTGTCCTCGCCGTCCGGCGGCCACGTAGCTGCTAGCTAGCTCGCGGCCCGAGAGGGAATGAGCTGGAGGTATGAGGTGTAAGTGCTACAGCCAGGCCGTCTTCTTCGTATATATAGAGTGGGAGGGCAGCCTCCCCGCGTAGGTGGTGCAGTGGCCATTGATGACGTACGTTACACGTACCGGCCGGCCGTGCGGAGGAATCTCGCGCATGCATTTCACACTACCGTTTGAATAAATCTCGGGATTCCGTTCACTGTACTTCAGTTGATGATCTGTACGTGTACGTGTACGTGTACGTGCTAACGACCTTGTATGTCGTGGCCTCGGAGCATCTCCAACAGCCGCCCAACGCGCGACACGCTAAAAAATGCTCCCTCGGTTTTAAATTAGTTGACTTGGATGTATCTACATACGGATGTATCCAACACTAAAACATGTCTAGATATATCCGTATCTAGACAAATCTGAGTCAACTAATTTAGAACGGAGGGGGTACTTTGCAGCGTGCCCATCGCTTGAAAAAGCGCGGCGGCAGCGCTAGCTCCAGCAGCCGCGCTAAAATGCAGCGCGCGCTATCGCACGAACATTGCGTACATATTTTTAATAAAAACGATACATAATAAAATTCATAGATAAAAACGATATATAGATATTTTACATAGTTCCATAGCATAGATAGATAAAACTACGGTGCAACGACATAAAAAACGACTAGATAGTGCAACTACAACCAACTGCCATTCGTCCTCGTCATCATCATCATCATCATAATACTCGCTGGTCTGGTCCGAGGTATCGAGCCACATGTCCTCCCAACGAGGAACATTAGCCGTAAAGGTCGACTCCCTACCTGCTTCAACGATATCGCACTGCGATAACGCCAGGGCCTTCCGCCGACCCCTGTCCAACCGATCCGCGCGGCGCTTTGCCGTCCTCTCCGCCCAGTAGGCTTGCTCGTTGGCGACGTCCTCCGGGTGGCGTCGGCGCCACACCGCCATGCCTCGCTCGTCCTCCTCGGCGATGAGGAGGCGGCGCTGTCACCGAGTGTGCTCCGCACAGTCCTGGTCCGTGGTAAGACGAGGCGGGGGGGGGGGGGGGGCGACGTCCTGCGCCTGCTAGCGCGTGTAGACGTCCTGGAAGTTCATCTGCGCGCGCAGCCTGTCCAGGCGCCATGCCGCCGCGTCGTACGCACGGGCGGCCTCGTGCGCAGTCTCGAAGGTGCCGAGGCCGAGCCGGACGTCGCCGGACCGGATCTCGGCGTAGTACCAGCCGTTGGGGCGCTGGCGGATGCCACGGTAGCCCGACGCTCCTCTGCGGCGCGGCGGCATGGTGGCGCATCGGTGGCGGGGCGCTGGAGCGGCGAGGAAGCAAAGGGAGCTACCAGGAAGCGGGGAAGAGCGCGCGTGGCAGTGTGGATAGCCGCGTGGCGAGCGCCGCAATTTATAGGCACGCCGGAAGTGGTGCGCCAAATCTAGCACGCGAGCTGCTGCCTTTTTCCGCGTGCGCGCTAGTTTCCCGCCATCGCTAGAGCGTGCAAAAATGTCCCACGCGCGCTAAAAAGCTAGTTTACCACGCGCATCTTTTGGCGCGGCTGTTGGAGATGCTCTCACTAGCTAGTGCAGCTTACAGTTCACACCCGTAGACTTTCAAGTCTAGGGCCGGTATGTACCGTATGGAATCTTGATTTGGACGGCAGATTCTTCTTTGTCACAGGTGCGGCCTCAATGATGGACAACCTTTTCACCGCAACTGTATATAAAAAATGAAAGTCCCACTGAAAATAAAAATCTTCATGTGGTATTTGGATTGCAAGGTCATCCTAACAAAAGATAATCTGAAAAAAAAGATTGGCAAGGATGCACTAAGTGTTGCTTTTGTGGCAACGAGGAGTTGATTCAACATATATTTCTTCAATGCCCACTTGCCAAGCTACTATGGAGAACATTCCATATAGCTTTCAACCTACCTCCACCTACGAGTAGTACGAATATGTTTGGAAACTGGTTAGTGGGGTGCACCCCAAGTTTAACTCTCAGATCCATGTGGGAATTTGTGCTTTACTTTGGGCCATTTGAAACACTCGTAATGATTGTATTTTTAACAGAACGAAGTTTCGAACTTTTTGCAGGTTATCTTCAAGGCTACCAACTGGATCCATGCGTGGTCATTACTTTGCACGGAGGAGGATTGGGCGCCCACGGTCTTTGGGTGCAACCGATGGGAGATAATATCTCGGGATTTGTTCAACCGATTTGGTTGGCGGCCTACTAGTAGGATTTGTGATGCATGAGGCTCATTTTCCTATGGTTTTTTATTTTTCAATTTACCCTTCGGGCAGTCATGAACGACAATTTATTGGTTGAACTTTGTTATGATCGGATGATGAACTTTGATATGATAAATAAAAGGTTGTGCATCACTCGATGCAGAGGCCGAGGGATGTCCTCTCTTCCCGAAAAAAGGTGCGGCCGTGTAGTGTGGTGCAGAGTAAGTACTTTGTTTCATGCGCGCCCTGGCTGGCCAGGACTAGGACTCGATCGAGCTACCAAGACAAATGTACTCGCTCGGCGTCCAATCGATTTTTAGAGCATCTCCAATAGATGATGCAAGTTTGAAGATGTAAAAATAGGTGTTTTACAATTTACGTCATCAAAAGATGATATATAGTTGGCAATGTAAAACTCCAACTTCAATAGATAATGCATATGTGAAGATGTAAACCCCGACGGCCACACGGCTGGCTACAACCACACTATAGCCACTGTACATCCGCATTGCGAAATCAAAATCATCATCATAGAACAATATTTTCAGATTTCTACAACCAAAATGCATCATTATCAATCGAAGTTTGAAATCCTACAATCAAAAGTGCATCATATCAATCAAAGTTCAAAGTCTAAAAAATTAAAATGCACATAAATATAACATCGAACATAGCCCTCAATTTTCGTCCTCTCCGTTGTCACTTGTCACATTGTGGATGGTGGCATCATCATCATCAATGACTTCTTTTTCGACGTTTTCATGCTTTGAAGTCTCGATCGGAATTTAGAAGAACAAACAAAAAGAAAAGGAAAAAAAATCACCTTTGCGACATTTCGTCGAGCACGTTGGACATGGTGGCCCTAAGCATAGCCGCTTCTTCCTCCATGGCCGGCGGCAGCGGTGGAGGTGGAGGAGTTCCATGCCGGATGTAGTTGCCATTGCCGCCGCCAGCAGCCAATCGGCTAAAGCAGGCGCGGCCGGCTTCGCCTTTTTTGTCCACTTGAGATGGATTCGACGCCCGGTTGCGCCCCGCCAGCCGCTTCACGCCTCCACCGCGGGGTTTGGCCGCCAGCTACTTCTTCACCGGCGACGCACCCGCGACAGCGACCAACCAGGGTGGGGCAAAGTCGGGGCGGCGGCATGGCAGCGGACGCGGGATCAGTGAAGATGGTTGCGCCGGTGGCGACCACTACGAGGTGGGTCAGACCAGCGATGGCGGCGGTGGAGGAGGTGGCGGGGTCATCAGAGTTGGCCATGGCCCAGGCGGCGGGCAACGCACAGGAGGCAAGCGGGTGGGCGGAAACGAAATGAAGGACGGTTGGGCAGTTGGCGCGCGACTGGACTTTTACATCACTTGGGAGGTGGAGATGCAAATTTGCATCTCCAAGTGTTATATTTTACATCATTTGGAGGAGGTGATGTAATTTTTTTCATCTACATCATCTATTGGAGCAGAGTCTTTATGCCTCGGAGATGTATACATTAGTTATTGATGAATTAGAAGCTTTGGCAGAGGTTAGACATCTATCTGAGCATGAAATCGAGATCAAGAATCATTCGAATGCACATATAGCTAAAATGTTGCGTGAAGAGGAGCTCAAATGGTACCAATATTCTAACTATCAATTTATCCTGAAAGGTGACTCGAATACTAGATATTTTCATGGAGTCGCCAATGGAAGACACCGGAAGAAAATTATTCATTCCCTACAACAGGATGAGGGCACGATTGAGGGGCATGAGCAACTTAAATCTTATATCACTAATTACTATAAAAATCTGTTAGGACCCCCAAAGGAAGGAAAATTATCGATGGATGAGTCCCGAACAGATGACACCCCCTAGATCTCTGATGAGGAAAACAACCTTCTAACAGCCCCATACTCCGAGGAGGAAGTTAGAAAGGCGGTTTTCCTAATGGGGCATAACAAAGCCCCGGGTCCGGATGGTTTTCCCGTCGAGTTCTATCGGAACTTCTGGGAAGTCATCAAACCGGATCTCCTACTTTTGTTTAGCGACTACATGTCGGTCAACTAGAATTGTTTCGCTTAAACTTTGAATGGGATTATTTTATTACCTAAGGTTAATGAGGCTGAAAGGATACAACAATATAGACATATTTTCCTCCTTAATGTTAGTTTCAAAATATTCACGAAGGTTGCGACTATTAGGCTAAATTCGGTTGTTGAACATGTGGTTCGGCCTTCACAGGCAGCTTTTATGCAAGGCGGGCACATCCTAGATGGAGTTGTTATCCTGCATGAAAGAGTCCATGAATTACACCGGAAAAAGTTGAATGCGGTGGTACTCAAACTAGACTTTGAAAAGGCTTATGACAAAGTCAAGTGGCCCTTTCTTCAACAGACTCTCAGAATGAAAGGATTTTCTGCAGAGTGGTGTGCTATGATCCATAGCTTGGTTTCTGGAGGTAGTGTTGCCATTATGGTCAATGACGACATTGGACACTATTTCCAAACGAAGAAGGGACTGCGACAAGGTGACTCGATATCGCCCATGTTATTATATAGTGGCGGATATGCTAGCGGTCATGATTGACCGTGCCAAGGTTGTTGGCCAAATTGATGGGGTAGTTAATCATCTAGTTGATGGTGGTCTCTCTATACTTCAATATGCCGATGATACGATTCTCTTCATAGATCATGACCTCGAGAAAGCGAGAAATCTGAAACTGATTTTATCAACATTCGAGCAACTCTCGGGGTCTTAAGATCAATTTTCATAAAAGTGAATTGTTTTGCTTTTGGTGAGGCTCAAGACGAGGCCCACCTATATGCTGAATTGTTTGGATGCGGTTGGGACAGTTTCCGATCACATATTTGGGGGTACCGATACATTATTGGAGACTCACAAATGCTAAATGGAAACACGTCGAGGAGAGACTACAAAAAAGACTTGACAGTTGGAAAGGTAAATTGTTGTCTCTGGGTAGAATATTGGTCCTCATAAATTTAGTACTAAGGCCCTGTTTGGTTCAGCTTTTATCGACGGATTCCGCTGCCGCGTAGCAGAATCTGAACCAAAGGGCGAACCCAGCAGAATCCGCTGCCAAAATTTGAACCAAAAGCGGAAGCAGCCCAGGACGTGCTTTCCAAAATCTGATTCTGATGCGGGCCAAAATCTGAAAAAGCTGTATCAGCTGGTTTGCCAAATGACCTAGATCTTTTTCACATCAGATTTTCCACATCTATTTTTCCACAACAGGTTTTTCACAGCTTATAGAAATCCACAGCTGAACCAAACAGGGCCTAAGTAATATGATACTATATATGATTTCCTTCTTCCAGTTGCCGAAAGGGTTTTACATAGATTGGATTACTTCTGATCAAGATTCTTTTGGCAAGGAGATAGCGAGAGAAAGAAATATCGACTAGCTAAATGGAGTGTGGTTTGTCGTCCCAAAGACCAAGGCGGGTTAGGCATTCTTGACCTTGAGGTTAAGAATAGGGCCCTTCTCGGCAAATGGTTGTTTAAATTATTGACGGAAGATGGTGTATGGCAAACCCTCCTAAGGAGGAAATATGTGGGTTCCAAGGAGGTATCCCAAGTATACTAGAAGCCTGGGGATTCCCACTTTTGGGCGGGTCTAATGGCTACGAAGAAATATTTCTTTTGCTATGGATCCTTCTCGATTAAGGATGGTTCAGAAATTAGATTCTGGGAGGACAAGTGGCTAGGAAATGCAACACTCCGGGAATAATATCCGGCTCTATACAACATTGTCGCCACAAGGGTGATACTATCGGCACGGTAATGGAATCATTTCCGCCAAATGTGACGTTCAGAAGAGATTTAATTGGACCCAGACTCCAATTGTGGAACATCCTGCTACAACGATTGTCCATGGTGCAATTGACACATGAGTCTGATGTATATCGATCGAACCTCCATGGGAATGGACAATTCTCAATGGAGTCTATGTATTGAGCGTTAATCCAGTCTGATGTGCCAGTTGATAATAAGAAGAAGATCTGGAAGATGAAGATACCTCTTAAGAATAAAATCTTTGCATGGTATCTTCGTCGCGGAGTCATTCTTACTAAAGACAACCTTATTAAGAGGAATTGGCATGGAAGTTCACAATGTGTATTTTTTTCACCATGATGAGACAATAAAACATTTATTCTTCCAATGCAAATTGGCTCATTCTATATGGCTAGCCATCCAAATAGCTACTGGCTTGTATCCTCCCTGTAGTGTTGCTAATGAATTTGGCAACTGGTTACATGGGATTGATCACAGGTTTAGAACTCTTCTTAGGGTGTGAGCACTTTCCATTATTTGGTCGCTTTGGCTATGTAGAAATGATAAGGTTTTTAATGATAAAAGTACTTCTCTGTTGCAGGTTATCTATAGATGTACTGGGACTCTTCGTCTATGGTCCTCTCTACAATACGTGGAGAATCGAGACCTGTTTACGAAGGTGTGTGCATGATTGGAGGCTACAACGAGGGATGCTTTTACCCAACATCGATGGCAGCATGATCTTAGGATTGGCCCTCCCCACTTTAGGCGTTATACAGACTCTACATGTTTCTTTGTATTTCGCCTTTTTATTTTTCATTTATGTGAGAGGACCTTGCTTGGCTGTGTACATCTTAGTTATGCACAGGCCGGGTGTAATACTTTTATAAGTAATAAAGTGCCCCTTTTCAAAAAAAATCTATTGGAGATGCTCTTAGTTTTGAATTGGCCTGGATTAGATAGGTTTGGTTCAAATGTGAGGGATTTCCCTTTTTGTGGTGTTCAAATGTGATTGTTTAATAGAAGCGGAAGTTTGCATATAAGCTGGGGGTTTGGAATAGACTTCATTCTTATATACTAGTCCTAAAATCATTTGGTCATTTTTGTAATTGAAGGGATGTACACTTCAATTTTTCGATCTCTTCAAATCTTTGAACTTACCCTTCCAAAAAGAACATGTGTTTCAACTAATATGTTTGTGTTTTATCTCAATGGTATCGGTTTGAAAGGATCGAGAAGAGGTGTCTAGAGGGGGGTGAATAGACTCTAAGAAGAAAAGTAGCAGTTTTTAATTTCCTTAAGTTGATGTGGAGTTATGGCACAAGTTTAACCATTCACAATACATATCAAGCAAGCATGACAAGAGTATATGAGCAGCGGAAAGTAAAGCATGCAAGTTGCAAGAATGTAAAGGGATGGGATTGGAGTGTGCAAACGCAATTTGGAGACACGGAGATTTTTTATCCATGGTTCCGATAGGTGGTGCTATCGTACATCCACGTTGATGGAGGCTTCAACCCACGAAGGGTAACGGTTGCGCGAGTCCACGGAGGGCTCCACCCACGAAGGGTCCACGAAGAAGCAACCTTGTCTATCCCACCATGGCCGTCGCCCACGAAGGACTTGCCTCACTCGGGTAGATATTCACGAAGTAGGCGATCTCCTTGCCCTTACAAACTCCTTAGTTCAACTCCACAATTTTGACGGAGGCTCCCAAGTGACACCTAGCCAATCTAGGAGACACCACTCTCCAAGAGGTAACAAATGGTGTGTTGATGATGAACTCCTTGCTCTTGTGCTCCAAATGATAGTCTCCCCAACACTCAACTCTCTCTCATAGGATTGGATTTGGTGGAAAGATGATTTGAGTGGAAAGCAACTTGGGGAAGGCTAGAGATCAAGATTTATGTGGTTGGAATGGAAGATCTTGATCTCAACACAAGTGTAGGTGGTTCTCTCTCAGAAAATGTGTGTTGGAAGTGTAGGCATGTTCTGATGGCTCTCTCCATGAATGAAGAGCGGGTGGAGGGGTATATATAGCCTCCACACAAAATCTAACCGTTACACACAATTTACCAAACTCGGTGGGACCGAATCATGAAACTCGGTCAGACCGATTTTGTTCATAATGTGACCGTTAGGCATTTCGGTGGGACCGATATGATCAACTCGGTAGGACCGATGTGCTAGGGTTAGGGTAAAGCATGAACTCGGTTTGCCCGACTACACAAACTCGGTGGGACCGATTTGGGTAATAAGCAAAACAGAGAGTTGGCCAAGCAAACTCGGCGGGACCGATTCCATATCTCAGTGGGACCGAAATTATTGCAATAAGCAACAGAGAGTTTGCAAGCCCATCTCGGTGAGACCGAGATCCCATCGGTGAGACCGAACCGATTAGGGTTTCTGGCAGTGGCTATGTCAACTGAACTCGGTGGCGCCGGATAGAAAGTTTCGGCGGTGCCGAGTTTGACTTTTGGTTTGGGACATATGTGGATGTGAGAAACTGGTTGAAGGGCTTTGGAGCATATCACTAAGCACTTTGAGCAAGCAAGCCGTTAAGCAACACCTCATCCCCTCTTGATAGTATTGGCTTTCCTATGGACTCAATGTGATCTTGGACCACTAAAATAGAAAATGTAGAGTCCTGAGCTTTGAGCTTGAGCCAATCCTTTGTCCTCAGCATCTTGAAGGGGTTCCACATCCTCTAGTCCATGCCACTCCATTTTTGAACTTATCTGAAACATACTAGGTAGAAGCATTAGTCCAACAAGAGATATGTTGACATTAATTACCAAAATCACCCAGGGAGCACTTGTGCTTTCAATCTCCCCCTTTTTGGTAATTGATGACAACATACATCAAAGCTTTAGATAAAGATATAGAGAATAACAAGTAAAGCTTTGGAAAGACATGTAACATGCATAGGCTCCCCCTACATGTATGCAAACATGTAAATATGGGATATAGGAGCATGTGAATGCATAAGCATGACAGGGTAAGCAATGTGTTACATGTACCTTCATGCTCATGAGTCCTTCTTGCAAACAGTATGTACAACAGCAAGAAATCCTCATACACATGACTATGATGCATATACTTACCTTGTGGTCTTTAGTTGGCTTAGGAAGGAATGAACCTGAGTAAACAAGGTTAGATAACACAGATGCACCTACTAGCCAGAGCAAACAAAAGAAACCACAAGAGTACCAAGACTGGGATGACATGTAGAGAGTGAGTACTGAGTACTCTATTGGATATAGACATGTCCCCAAAGGTAAAGATGGGCAATGAATTCAAGAATTTCCTTCCCTTAGATGTCTTGCTCCCCCTGAATCTAGCATGGGATACTGGGAGAAGATAGGGAACAGAAAATCAGAGCAAAGACTAGAAACAGAGCTAATGCAAACAATCAAATATGAACATGTCTTTCCCCTCTTAAAGACATGTGACTTCTCTCCTCTTGAACACCAAGCATCTGGGGTTTCTACACTCTCCCCCTGAGCATTCTCTCCCTTTATAAAAATGATTGAGCTTTGATGTGATCTCTCTCTCCCCCTTTGACATCAATTTCCAAGAAGGGTTCTTCTGGATTTTTGTTTCAAATGGGTTTGGTCCTTGAGTCACAAAGCAAAGCAGCAAGTCGAATATGATGCTGGTAGAGGACAAGAATCATTGAGTGAAGCTGGAGTAAAAAGAATGCAGGAACAAGTGGCAAGCTGTCTTTTCTGCAGTGAAATCGGTAGCACCGAGTTGTGTGCTTCGGTGGCACCGAAAGAATTCGGTTGGACCGAAGAAAACAAACCGGTGTGACCGAGTTCATCACAGTGAAAACACTTGTCACCTCAGCTCACTATGCAATTAAGATCTCACAAGGATTTGCAAGGAATTAACTAAAAGATTTGCAATGAATTGGATGCAGGGAATGCAGAACAGAAAATAAAAGAAATGAAAAGATCTAGATGAAGTTTTTTTTGAAAGGGGAAACAAATATGCATGAGACAAATGCAACAGCACGGAGAAACACAAGAGAACTTCATCTAGAATTGGTCGGTGACAAAGTCACCTATGTTAGAGTATATTGACTTAGGAGTCAAGTGAGGTCACTTGATCATAGGTCATACTCATCGTTTAAGCTCAAAATGGGGTTACCATTTTTCGTTTAAGCATCTTGATGTATTCACATCTTGTTGAGTTGCTTTGACCCATGACTTGGAGTAAAGCTTCTCTAAGATGGAATAACATACCTTGGGTGGTGGTGCTAATCTTGATCATGTAGATGAACTTATATGGGTTGTTCAAGGTTGATGTAGCTTATCAAGAATTGGGAGCACCACTTGGAATTTGAGTTCATCTACCTACATGGGTTAGTCTTGCAAGGAAGAGCACTTGTGTATCCAAAATGACAATCATAAAATTTAATATAGAATTTGTCAAAGGATATGTTTGAAGGGTTTCGTGCTTCCTTGTCTTCAACCACCATTGTGTAGAGACTTGGTGATGTAGAAATTGCTCAAGATGTGAGTGAGTTGCAATCTCATAGATTTAGATTCATCCAAGTACCTACAAGGGTTAGATAGCATGCAAGGGTGCAAATATATCCAAGACATATAAATAGCATCATGAAAGAAATATCAAGGATTAGTCAAAGGCTCATGCCTTGCATGTATCCAAATGGAGTTCCTACTCCAAGTTTGAAGCATCAATGATGTTCAATTCTCCTCTCAAACGGCAAAAGACTTTCTCATCAAGCGGTTTGGTGAATATATCCGCCAATTGCTTATCGGTGCGAACATGCTTAAGATCAATGTCCCCTTTGGCAACGTGATCTCGAATGAAATGATGACGAACTTCAATATGCTTAGTTCGAGAATGTTGCACGGGATTGTGAGCAATCTTGATAGCACTTTCATTGTCACAAAGCAATGGAACATGTTTCACATATATCCCATAATCTTTAAGAGTTTGGGTCATCCAAAGTAATTGAGCACAACATGAACCAGCGGCAATGTATTCCGCTTCGGCGGTGGATAAGGATACCGAGTTTTGTTTCTTGGAGGACCAAGACACAAGAGATCTACCAAGAAATTGACAAGTACCCGAAGTGGACTTTCTATCAACCTTGTCTCCGGCATAGTCCGAATCGGAGTAACCAACAAGATCGAAAGAAGACCTCTTAGGATACCAAATGCCAAAATTTGGTGTGTGTATTAAGTATCTCACTATCCTTTTCACAGCCTTAAGATGACATTCTTTAGGGGCCGCTTGATATCGTGCACACATGCACACACTTAGCATAATATCGGGACGAGAGGCACATAGATATAACAATGAACCAATCATGGAGCGGTAAACCTTTTGATCGACCGGTTCACCATCTTTGGTCAAATCAAGATGTCCACTAGTAGGCATGGGTGTAGTCATACCTTTGCATTCTTGCATATTGAACTTCTTGAATAAGTCCTTGGTGTACTTTGTTTGAGAGACAAAGGTACCTTCCTTAGTTTGCTTGATTTGCAAACCGAGAAAGAATTTGAGTTCACTCATCATAGACATCTCAAACTTCTCCGACATTAGCTTTCCAAACTTCTCACTAAAGTGAGGGTTAGTCGAACCAAATATAATATCATCAACATAGATTTGGCACACAAATAGTTCTCCATTAACCCTTTTAGTAAAAAGAGTAGAATCTATTTTTCCAATTTCAAAGCCTTTTTCAATAAGGAACTTGGTCAAGCATTTATACCACGCTCTAGGAGCTTGTTTAAGACCATAAAGAGCTTTGTGAAGTTTGTAAACATGATTAGGTTTCTTAGGATTGACAAAGCCGGGAGGTTGCTTAACATAAACTTCCTCCTCAATTTCACCATTTAGGAAAGCACTTTTAATGTCCATTTGGTACAAGGTGATATCATGGTGATTAGCATAAGCAAGTAAGATGCGAATGGACTCAAGTCTAGCAACGGGGGCATATGTCTCACCATAGTCCATACCTTCGACTTGAGTGTAGCCTTGGGCGACGAGACGTGCTTTGTTGCGAACTACCTGTCCATCTTCATCTTGCTTGTTGCGAAACACCCATTTGGTACCGATGATGTTGTGGTTGTTGTCGGGCTTCTCAACCAATGTCCACACTTGATTTCTCTCAAAGTTGTGTAGCTCTTCATGCATAGCGTTTATCCAATCCGGATCTTCCAATGCTTCTTCAACCTTCATAGGTTCAATGCTAGAGATGAATGAATAATGTTCACAAAAGTTAGCCAAACGAGTTTTAGAGCGAGTGATTCTCCCGGTTTGGATATCATTGTAGATTTGCTCGACGGGATGGTCTTTGGCGACTCTTGCTCGAACTCGTGGGAGCTTTTGCTTGGCTCGGGGTGGAACATCTTCTTCATCTTGTTCTTCTTCTTGGCCTTCTTCATTGTTGACGTTGTCATTCTCTTGTCGTGGTGGAGAAGGAGGTTGTTGATGTTCATCTTGGTGTACTTCCTCGTTTTCTTCGTCTTGGTGTGTCCCACTTGTGGATGCTTCCGTATCAACTCTTGGTTCACCTTGTCGTGAGGTGGAAGCTTCCACTTGGACGGACGAGGTACTCTCCTTCACCTCCGTTGGACGAATCTTGCCAATAGACAAGTCTTGGATTGCTTCCGAAGGATCTTTATCTCCTACATCAATTGGCAATTGCTCTACTTGCGAGCCGTTAGATTCATCAAACTTCACATCTACCGTCTCTTCAACCTTTCGGGTGAAATTGTTGTAGACACGGTAAGTGTGAGAGTTTGAGCCATAACCAAGTAGGAAACCTTCATGAGATTTAGGAGCAAATTTAGAACGACGATGCTTATCAAGAATGTAACACTTTGAGCCGAATACTCGAAAGTATCCAACTTGGGGTTTGTTACCGGTGAGGAGCTCGTATGCCGTCTTGCCGAGTAGCTTGTGAAGATACAAGCGATTTGTTGCATGACAAGCTGTCTCAACCGCTTCCGCCCAAAAGTGTTTTGGAGTCTTGTACTCATCAAGCATCGTTCTTGCCATCTCAATAAGAGTCCGGTTCTTCCTCTCAACAACTCCATTTTGTTGAGGTGTGTACGTAGCCGAGAACTCGTGTGAAATCCCCTCTTCGTCAAGAAAGGTATCCACATTTGCGTTCTTGAACTCCGTTCCGTTGTCGCTCCGAACCTTCTTGATCTTCACTTCAAATTGATTTTGGGCCTTCCTAGCGAAGTGTTTGAAGATCTTTTGGACCTGCGATTTGTCATCAAGAAAGAACACCCACGTAAATCTTGAAAAATCATCGACTATGACTAGACCAAATGAGTTACCACCGAGACTCTTGTAGGCATTGGGACCAAAGAGATCCATATGAAGTAGCTCGAGTGGTCTTCTCGTGGTCATGATGTTCTTCACGGGGTGACTCCCTCCAACTTGTTTTCCTGCTTGACAAGCACTACAAAGTCTATCCTTGTCAAATATAACATCTTTTACTCCAAGGATATGATCACCTTTAATAAGCTTATCAAGATTTCGCATGCCCACATGACCTAACCTTCTATGCCACAACCAGCCTTTAGAAGATTTAGCAATTAAGCAAGTTCTAGGTTGAGCCTTTTTAGTGAAATCAACAATGTAAAGATCACCTCTACGTATACCGGTAAAGACCATTTTATGATTGTCTCTTCGAAACACTTGGCAATCTACTTCAGTAAATAGGACATTGAAACCGAAATCAGCAAGTCTAGATACTGAAAGTAAATTGTACCCAAGAGATTCAACGAGCATGACGTTTTGTATGGAGCTATCATGTGAGATGGCCACCTTACCGAGGCCAACCACCTTACCCTTTGAGTTATCACCAAAAGTGACATACTTTCGAGGGCCGTCGTTTTCAGCAAGCTCACGAAACATATCTTTGTCTCCGGTCATATGATCAGTACATCCACTATCAAGGACCCATTCCTTTCCTCCAGCCATGTAGCCGCGAAGATTAGCCATAAGACCAAAGTGTCTCATCGCATCGTCAAGATCATAGTCACTATCATCATCCTCATCATAGTATCCATGTTCAACATTGTCTTGTATTTGATCAATTCCTAGAGAGGGTAATTCATTAGATAAATGATCATCACAATGGTCACCTTTATGAATTCTAATAGCTTCGGATATGATATTGCTAATGATTCCAACATTTCCTTTGGCACGCATGAGATTGGTAAGCTCAAATAGACAATCACCAAAGCTAGGATCACTAGAATTCATCTTACTCAAGGCAATAGACTTATGAAGAATTTCATCTAGGTTTTGCAAGGAATAGTTTGGAAATCTTTCCTCAAGAAATCTCCATATAGTGTAGGCACAATCAAGAGTAGGCAAACATCCAATCAAGTTTATAGGCAAGCCTCTAGTGATAAGATTAACAGTTCTAAGGTTGCGGATCATGTCAATAGACTCATCAAGGGTAGGATGCAAAGGATCAACATGAGGTGCACAAGGGCTAGTAATGTACTTGTTCAAATGATATTCATTGAAAATCTCAAGCATTTCATTTTTCCACCATGAAAGAATTCTCCATCAAGAATAGGCACTCTACGTCTAAGACTCCCCAACGTAGACTCATCCGTCTTCCTCCAATGGTGATTAAACCAAAGCAATGGAGACCAAAGCTCTAATACCAATTGAAAGGATCGAGAAGAGGTGTCTAGAGGGGGGGTGAATAGACTCTAAGAAGAAAAGTAGCAGTTTTTAATTTCCTTAAGTTGATGTGGAGTTTTGGCACAAGTTTAACCATTCACAATACATATCAAGCAAGCATGACAAGAGTATATGAGCAGCGGAAAGTAAAGCATGCAAGTTGCAAGAATGTAAAGAGATGGGATTGGAGTGTGCAAACGTAATTTGGAGACACGGAGATTTTTTATCCGTGGTTCCGATAGGTGGTGCTATCGTACATCCACGTTGATGGAGACTTCAACCCACGAAGGGTAACGGTTGCGCGAGTCCACGGAGGGCTCCACCCACGAAGGGTCCACGAAGAAGCAACCTTGTCTATCCCACCATGGCCGTCGCCCACGAAGGACTTGCCTCACTCGGGTAGATCTTCACGAAGTAGGCGATCTCCTTGCCCTTACAAACTCCTTGGTTCAACTCCACAATCTTGACGGAGGCTCCCAAGTGACACCTAGCCAATCTAGGAGACACCACTCTCCAAGAGGTAACAAATGGTGTGTTGATGATGAACTCCTTGCTCTTGTGCTTCAAATGATAGTCTCCCCAACACTCAACTCTCTCTCATAGGATTGGATTTGGTGGAAAGATGATTTGAGTGGAAAGCAACTTGGGGAAGGCTAGAGATCAAGATTTATGTGGTTGGAATGGAATATCTTGACCTCAACACAAGTGTAGGTGGTTCTCTCTCAGAAAATGTATGTTGGAAGTGTAGGCATGTTCTGATGGCTCTCTCCACGAATGAAGAGTGGGTGGAGGGGTATATATAGCCTCCACACAAAATCTAACCGTTACACACAATTTACCAAACTCGGTGGGACCGAATCATGAAACTCGGTCAGACCGATTTAGTTCATAATGTGACCGTTAGGCATTTCGGTGGGACCGATATGATCAACTCGGTAGGACCGATGTGCTAGGGTTAGGGTAAAGCCTGAACTCGGTTTGACCGATTACACAAACTCGGTGGGACCGATTTGGGTAATAAGCGAAACAGAGAGTTGGCCAAGCAAACTCGGCGGGACCGATTGCATATCTCGGTGGGACCGAAATTATTGCAATAGGCAACAGAGAGTTTGCAAGCCCATCTCGGTGAGACCGAGATCCCATCGGTGAGACCGAACCGATTAGGGTTTCTGGCAGTGGCTATGTCAACTGAACTCGGTGGCGCCGGATAGAAAGTTTCGGTGGGGCCGAGTTTGACTTTTGGTTTGGGACATATGTGGATGTGAGAAACTGGTTGAAGGGCTTTGGAGCATATCACTAAGCACTTTGAGCAAGCAAGCCATTAAGCAACACCTCATCCCCTCTTAATAGTATTGGCTTTCTTATGGACTCAATGTGATCTTGGACCACTAAAATAGAAAATGTAGAGTCCTGAGCTTTGAGCTTGAGCCAATCCTTTGTCCTCAGCATCTTGAAGGGGTTCCACATCCTCTAGTCCATGCCACTCCATTTTTGAACTTATCTGAAACATACTAGGTAGAAGCATTAGTCCAACAAGAGATATGTTGACATTAATTACCAAAATCACCCAGGGAGCACTTGTGCTTTCACGGTTCAACTACAGTTAATGTTAGGGAAATTGATGGCATAAATATGATAAGATATAACTTATTCGCTCTTTGACCAGTGCAAGTGAATTGTACTAAATTTAAATCATGTTTGAAATGGAGCTACGCTTGTTTTTTTTACATTTTAGACATATCCTCTCAAAATAACTTCTCCTTCAATTGAGGATCTTCAATAAAGGTTGCTTGCCCCCATGGATTAATTATAGTGTATTTGGGTCTCATTCAACAACAACAAAAATGGTATAGACATGCTTTAAAAGAATGGATAAAATTGGAAATAAGATAGATACAACAAGTAAACAAAATAGTAACAACACCTGAACTATGAACAATGACAACACTGTGCACCAATGAATTTTACATAGATGCCGACCCCACCCTGGACATCCTGATCCCGATCCCACAATAGTGAATTTGACTTCAGCCTCGGAGTAGGCAGGGGTGCGGCTATGTCTTCGACGTAACTAATTAAACGCTAGATATATCTTTCACGAAGCAAGCTTCCTCCATTATGGGTCTGACAACCACTCCAAGGCTGCTCAAAAGTTAGCAGTTATAGACATATATTGGTAAGTAACCTTTTACAATATGCATGCACTACACTTAGAAAAATTAATCACATAACATTAATGAGATACCACTTATTTGTTGTTCGAAATTTGAAATAAATGTGCATATTCAGAGAGGAAGTTACATTGCTTTTTTTTAACCATTAGAGAATAAATTATTTCAAATGGATTCTTTTCAAGAAAAAAATGTTTGCTTCCACGGATTAACAAGAGTGTGTCTAGATCTCACGCAAGTAAATTTTAAAACCATGCTTCAAATTCTTAGCAATGGAAATGAAAACATGTCTTAAAACATTGCCTATATATGCAACAAAAACCTTTCTCAAGAAGGATAGTGGAATCGGCTCATCATCGGTTGCTCGGGACAAACTAAGCCAAATAAACCATTTTGTGGCACCTAGACACTCCACATTAGCGAAGATATCCTAGCTTAACCTACAACCAAACACCATTAGTGATACTTACATGGATGTTTATATATGATTCAGTCTATTTTAGTGTCGTTAAATATCTTAAGAAAGTTTTTTGTATTTTACTATATTTAAATATCTTTGCAATGATCACTAAAACATGTTGTCAAAAAAGTATCTCTATAGGATTCAAGAATGTATGATTGCTATATTAGATGTAAAGAAACGAAACAAATAATGTAATTGTTAGGTATGGCTGGCTTAGTGTCACTCCAATGCCCTGTCTAGAGAATTGACAACCACCCTCCTCCTTCATCGAGGAATATGGAATGCGCTAGGCACTTTAGGTGCACCGGTGCACTAAGAGGACGTTACTTTTGGTCCAGATCCTAGCATTTTCTCAATTTTTGCACTCTTTAGCTTTATGAAAAATGGTTTTTATCATTTATGCCACCAGTTGTGTCCCACTATTCAGTTTTGCCACTAGGATTTTCAACTGCTCAAAAGTGCCATCGCTTCGTTAGAAACATGCTCAAAAATGCCACTGGACACCATTATTATGATCTCAAATCTCTTTTGCCATGTTATAATGACATAAATACCTATGGACCAACATGCCAGCTCTCCCTCTATCTCACTACAATCAAGTGTGGGACCCACTTGATCCCAACAGCGTTCTTATTTTCCTGTAAAATTATTCACTTGTTTACTCCTAACAAGTGGGGCCACACTTATCATTGTGAGATGGAGAGAACTGACACGTGGGTCTAGGATTATTTTTGTCATGTAACATGGTCAGCGGGTTTGACGTGAAAATAACAATGTTTAATGGAATTTTGAGCAAACATCTAACGAAATGATGGCATTTTTTAGATATCTAATGGGATTTTTGAGCAAGCATCTCACGGATCGATGGCATTTTTGAGCAGTTGAAAATCCTAGTGGCAAAAGTGAGTAGTGGAACATAACTGGTGGCATAAATAATAAAAACCCGATGAAAATAAGCCCATTGTACACCCTCTCTTCCCCAATCCCTTAATCCATGGGTTTGAACTTTACCCAAACTAAGATAAAACCCCTTGTATTTTGATTCAATTTGGATCTGTTTGGCCATTCACTTTTATCGTGACAAAACCATCATCTCTTATCTGCAATGTCAAGACGTTAACAACTACATGTATGTTTGATCGATAATAGATCCTAATGTTATATCATACCTCCATATTGATATACATGAGTATCGTTATAGCATACCTCCATATTGATATACATGGGTGATACTGAGTTCCAAACATGGCAGCCGAATGTACCGAGGCAAGATATGTGTGCACAAGCCCGCTCAGGTGGCGCCCCAGCCTCTAGTACAGGTCCATAAGACCAAGCCAAATGACACGTAGGGCCGGCGAAACAAAATGACTTAGACGGCGGCCATCCCGGATGAGCCAGGGGGAGCGTTCGTCTTTGTTTGTTTGGTTGTTTACATGTTTGATCCTTCTGATCTACTACTTTCTTCATCAACGATTGTTGCTGTTTTGGTGTGCAAGTCCTATGGAGTCTTAGCACGACGACTTCCTGACTGTCTACTACAACAAGGTTTGACCGACTCCGACAAGGGATGGGCAATGACGTCGGCGCGCCTTCGGCTCGCTCCAGTGCTTGTAGTCATCGGTAGGTGGTCCATGGACCTGATTGTAATTTTTATTATCTCTAGTATTCTTTGTACTGCCATTAGATTGAAAGTTTTTTGAAAAAAAGACGTTAACTCTGTAAGTATGTTTTTCGCTAGAAAGTTAGTAAGTTGACAACTTACTTCGAGAAGTTAGTCCATATACTGAAGTCTTCACCCTTGTGTTGCAAAATACTCCCTCCTTCATAATATAAATGTTTTGGTAAAATCTGAACTAAAACTATGACACTTATTTTGGGATAGAGGAAGTACATTGCATATTAGTCTTGTCTTAGTCAAACTTTGAAACTTTGACTAATTTTATATTAAGAAATATAAGCATTAATATGATATCGATTTGGCCTTTGTGAATGTTGATACATCTTTTTAAAAATTTGATCAAACTTTATAAAATGTAACTTAATATCAATATGCAATGTATTTTAGAACGGAGGGGTAGCTATTGCTGGAAGGCCTTGCTGAAATCTATAAAATGCGAATATGCGGCGGTGCAGTGTACGGCACTAGTACTAAGATGGTACGGCTGCACGTACTACTGAGATAAGCATGACAATGCATGCGTAGAGGCCTACTTCATTTTGCTTTACAATAACTGCGGATCTACCACTTCTTTGATGTGACATCTACTCGCAACCAGAAACCTAACGGACTCCAGGCATGCGCCTTGTCTTATTGCACCGTTAATTCACTCGATCACACAACCTACTTATTTGTTTAACTATCACTATCTCATTCGTAATCCAGTGTCAGCTCTGACACGGCACAAGTTGAGTCAAGCAGGTCTCCGGCCGGAGGTTCGCGTGGAGCTGGAGAAGCACTCCACATCGCCAAAGTCAGAATCAAACCAGTTGCTTTTTTCTATTCTATCGCTGCAGTTTTTCTCATTGATGAGCCATACAGCTGTACGTGTCTATATGTTTGAAAAATCAGCGAAAGCGGCGGGAAGAAGATTCCTACGACCGCACCTATAAGGGATATGATTCTGATCGACTAAGAAATTCTGGGATGGCCAATCATGATCGATCTTTGATTCTTCAATCAACTGGTTTAGGTAGCTGCACATTTTAGAAATTAATCATGTCTAAGGCCAGGTCCATAAATGTTGCCCACTATGGAATGGTCCTGCTGATATACATACCATTCATATCAATTTAGAAAGATATATTAAACGTCCATCTTACAAATTATTATCAAAACTGTGTGGAAAAACTAGGATTAAGGTACAATCTTGTGGCATCGCGCTATGCCAATCTAAAATCATTTTTGTTTTGTTGCCAGGGACTATCGACAAAATCGTAGACAATCGGTGTGTTGTCATCGTGATATTCACTCTTTTTTTGGCGGGGGAATCGTGGTATTCACTCTACAAGTACAACAATCATCATTGAGAAATTATATGTAACAAACTTGGTGTGCTGTCATATAGATATAGTGCCACCAGCTTAGGATATAGAAGCTTATTAGCAGAGTAGTGAGCTCCAGGATAATGGCCACTGATAGGCCCTAGGCCGTTGACATTGCAACGGTCCCTGAACCCGAACTCCTGGAGCATCGTACGTACGGGCATCTATATCTATATAATAAAACCACGAGTGTTCCACGACGAAATTAACTTTCTATATTTTCCATTAGTGCTGCCTACGCGTACGTACCTACCCGGCTACCCATACAAGATCAGTATCAACTATCAAGTTCACCAGCAAAAAAAAAAAGATCAGTATCAAGTTTTTGTTATTCAGCAAGAAGATTAGCATCAAGTTGGTGTGCTGTAGAATATGTAAAGCTTAACCGGCCGAGGAATCTGGCCATTGCTCTGGTAACTATCTAGCTTATGGCTCTGGACAAACGCAAACGTTTTTTTCTTTTTTTTCAAAAAAGGGATTCCCCGGCCTCTGCATCAGAACGATGCATACGGCCATCTTATTGAAACAAATAAATATGTTCCAACAAGGTTTTAAAGTCTCCAAAAGAAAATAAAAAATAGCTCACACAGAGCCAAAAGGGCTAGAAGACAAACTAGCCAAATAAAGGACGCCACAACCGGCTGGCAAAAGAGAGATAGGTAAACTAATTGCCTATCCTATTACACGACCGCCGTCCAAACCGGTTGAAGATATCCCGAGCTACTATCTCCCAGCGGATAGATCCAGTAACCAAACGCTCCCTGGCCTCCGTCGGAGTGAGTAGAGACCACGAACGGATCAACGCCGTGGCTCTGAAAATAACCTGCAAAAAAGAATGTGTGTTGTCCTGTTAAAAACTAAATCATTTCTGCAATTTCAGATCGCCACAACAAGGCGCAAACTCCGACACGAATATGTCTCGCTAACTCGGGCTCTATCCCGTTAAGCCACGTTCCAGATAACGTGTTGACAGAACTCGATGGAGTAATATTGAAAGCAATATGGACCGTTCGCCTTAAACCTTTGGCTAGCGGGCAATCAAGAAACAGGTGTTTGATCGTTTCTTGATTGTCTTATTCCAATCAAAGAAACTATACCTAGTAGGTCCTGTCCAATTACGCTTTGTCAAGTTGTTCTTGGTTAAAATAACTTGTTTATGGACAAACCACATAAACACTTTGATTTTCAAAGGGACTTTGACAGCCCAAACATGTTTGGAACTAGGAATCGAGCTTGAATTGATAACATCAACATACATTGATTTAACTGTAAATACTCCAGACCTAGTAAGCTTCCAGCGTAATTCATCGGGTTGTTGAGAAAGCTGAACCTCCATCAGTCTACTTACTAGACGGAGCCAATCTTCCCAACGATTGCCCACTAGCGCCCTTCTGAACTGAATATTAAGGGGGATAGATTGAAGTACCGTTGCAACAAAAACCTCACATCTTTGAACAATACGATACAAAGACGGGTATTGAATGGCTAAGGGCGTCTCTCCGAGCCAAGTATCCTCCCAGAATCACGTACTAGCACCGTTACCAACAATAAACTTTGTCCTATTAAACAGGGATAGTTTGACTTTCATAAGCCCTTTCCAAAAAGGTGAGTCAGTCGGCCTTACTATCACCTGAGACAAAGTTTTGGTTTGAAGATACTTGCTACGGAGAATTTGCGCCCAAGTGGCGTCAGTTCCACTAGATAACTTCCACAGCCACTTGCTGAGAAGACATCTGTTCTTAACTTCGAGATTCTCAATACCAAGACCCCCTTGGTCTTTTGGTCTACAAATGATATCCCATTTGGCTAAACGGTATTTTCTTTTTAGTTCATCACCCTGCCAAAAGAATCGTGAGCGATAAAAGTCCAGTCGTTTCCTAACTCCAACTGGGACTTCGAAGAACGACAAAAGAAACATAGGCATACTCGGGAGAACCGAATTTATCAGAATTAATCGGCCTCCTATGACATGAGCATGCCCTTCCAGCAGCTCAGTTTCTTTTCAAATCGGTCCTCGATGCACTTCCATTCTCTGTTTGTCAGCTTACGATGGTGGATTGGTATTCCTAAGTAAGTGAAAGGTAAAGCTCCCAAATCGCACCCAAACAATTGCCTATATGCCTCTTGTTCGTCATTGGCTCTACCAAAGCAGAACAACTCGCTTTTGTGAAAGTTAATCTTTAACCCGGTCAATTGTTCAAATAAGTATAACACCAGCTTCATATTTCTTGCTTTGGCCAAGTCATGCTCCATAAAGATGATTGTATCATCGGCGTACTAAAGGATGGACACACCTCCGTCAACGAGATGAGGTACCAGGCCACCCACTTGACCAACCTCCTTAGCCCTTTCTATCATAATTGCCAACATATCAACTACAATGTTGAACGGGATAGGGGACATCGGATCCCCTTGTCTCAGGCCCTTATGTGTCTGGAAATAATGACCTATTTCGTCATTCACTTTAATTCCAACACTCCCTTTTTGCGTATATGATTCAACCTAGCGGCGCCAGGCTTCATCAAAACCTTTCATACGCAATGCCTGCTGTAGGAATGGCCATTTTACTTTATCGTACGCTTTCTCGAAATCCACCTTCAAAACGACTCCATCCAATTTTTTCGAGTGAATTTCATGGAGCGTTTCATGAAGGACCACCACCCCTTCTAGGATGTTTCTGTCCGGCATGAAAGCAGTTTGGGAATGCTGCACCACAGAATGCGCAATCTGTGTGAGCCGATTAGTCCCAACCTTGGTGAAAATTTTGAAACTAACATTGAGAAGGCAGATCGGCCTGAACTGCTCGATTCTCACAGCATCCGTTTTCTTAGGAAGCAGTGTTATTGTTCCAAAATTTAAGTGAAATAACTGAAGCTGTCCAGAGAAAAGATCATGGAACATTGGTAGCAAACCCCCCTTAATAATATGCCAACACTTTTTTAAAACTCCGCTGGGAATCCATCAGGCCCGGGAGCCTTATTGTTTTTCATCTGCGCTATAGCATCAAACACCTCCTTCTCAGAGAATGGGGCAACCAGAATATCATTATCATTAGCAGTTAGTTGAGGCACATCCTCAATCCTGGACTCATCGAGGGACACACAACTATCCTCCGGAGGTCCAAATAACTGCTTATAATACTCGGTGATGTAAAGTTTCAGGTTGTCCTGTCCTACAATGGTTCCTTCATCTTGTTCAAGCTGAAAGATCTTGTTCTTTCTGTACTTGCCATTAGCAATCAAGTGGAAGAATTGAGTGTTTGCGTCCCCCTGGACCACTTTGCGGACCTTAGCCCGCAACGCCCACTTCAATTCTTCTTCGCGGAGAAGTTCTTTCAACCTCAACTCCGCATCCAGTTTATCCTGGAGCTCTGCGGCTTGCAAGATCGTGGACTCGACTTTTATATCTAGGGACTGAATCAAAGAGAGGAGCCTTTCCTTTTCAACCTTATAAACCCCACTAAGGTGTTTAGCCCATTCCCGTAGGAAACTTCTCAAATGCCTAATCTTATTCTACCAACGCTCAACAGAAGTCGCACCTCCTGCATCCTTAGCCCATTCCCTGGCAATCAGATCCAAGAAACCTTCTCGTTCAAACCATGCCAGCTCAAAACAAAAGGTGTTTTTGTTTCCCACGTGATTTGGCTCTCCTAAGTCCACGAATAAAGGTGTGTGATCCGATATTCCGCGCGAGAGAGCCTGAACCGTTACGAGAGGGAACTTCTGTTCCCACTCGACACTCGCGAGGACTCGATCAAGTTTCTCATACGTCGGATTTGGCAAAGCATTAGCCCAGGTAAATTTTCTACCAGAAAGCTCTGTCTCTCTCAGATCCAAGCTTTCAATAATGGTATTGAACATAAACGACCATCTGCCATCAAAATTATCATTATTCTTTTCCTCTCTCCTCCTAATGATGTTGAAGTCACCCCCAACTAAAATTGGGAGATGCTCGGATCCGCAGATTCGGACTAGGTCCGCCAAAATCTCCGGTTTAAGCTCGGGTTGCGCGGCACCATAAACCGCCACCAGAGCCCAGTTAAACCCATCAGCTTTGGACCTGACCCGAAACTTAACCGCGAAGTCACCCATCACTACACTTCGGACTTCCAGCGAATCACATCTCACTCCAAGCAAGATCCCACCCGATCTTCCTCGCGGAGGAAGGCAATGCCAATCAAAATCGACACCACCCAATAGAGTGTTGAGAAACTGCGGCGCAAAATTATCCCTACCAGTTTCCGATAGAGCAATAAAATCTAATCTATGCTCAAGAGACGCCTCAGCAAGAAACCTTCTTTTAGCCAAGCCCTTCAGACCTCTGCTATTCCAAAAGATTCCTCTCATATTTCATCATGAAATTTTTTGGTAGTCCGAATCCTAGCACTCCTACGAACCGCAGAAACGGGATAAACCTTCCGCTTCCACTTACGTTTGGGTTTACTTTGGTCCTCCATCCGGTCCTCATAACCGGGCTCAGTGGGTCTAGCTACTGCATCCTCTAGAGTTACATCCTCCTCCTCAGACTCAGGAGTGGATGGTGCAAGATCCGCACAAAATTTCTCGAGCACCCTGACCCCCAACGCATCAATCTCTGCATCATTCATGGGTTTTACCGCTGCTAGGTTTCGAATGGTTTCTAAAGCGTGTTCCACTTCCAAATCTAGGAGATCATTAACTGAGTTGGAAATTTCACTAATATTACTCCCTAGCGAAACTCCTAATTGGTTGGCATTATTTATAATATCCTCATTAGAAAAATGCAAGATAGAATTAGACACGTTGACAGACATACCAGTAGTGACCTCAATGTCACGAAGCTTGGCCGCCCTCATAGCGCACCTCTGCTGCATGTCATCAACCTCCGGGTGCTCCTGGATACGAGAACTCATCCGTCGCCCCGCAGAGACCGGGTCTGGGATCCCACCAAAGGAAATGACCTCCTCCCGAGTATTACCTCGCGCTGAAGGGTCAGCGAAAGATAGCTGCGGTGGGCTCCCAAGCCCCATGGACGAGTGTCTCAGACTGAAGCCCTGGGCCGCCGGACAGCCACAAGAGGGAAGCGCTGGCGTCGCCTGCCCGAGCACTCCCCCCGCCCCACCCTCTGTCCAGAGGGCGCAACCATCCTGACTGCCGAAGGAGAAGGGGGGGGTCGAGGCCACCTGCCTCAGACCCCTACCCTGCGCCACTGGAGATGTGGCCGCTCTAGCCGCCGCCGGAGAAGAGGGAACCGAGGCCACCTGCCCTGGTCTGCCTCCCCCCTGGGCGGCCGTCGTCGGCGCCGCCGGCGCCAGGATAGGAGGAGAAGAAGTCGAGGCCACCTGCCCCGGACTCCCCCCCTCAGACACAACCTCCGAAGCAAGCGTCGTCTCCCGAAACGCGACCACTGGGAGAGTGTGGAAAAGAGAAGCCACCTGAGGCTCCACCTCCCCTCCCCCATCCAAGGTCGTCCCCGAGGGCGTCCTCACCAAGCCTCCAACCAAGGGACTATCAGCATTATCAAACTCCAAAACCGGAAGCGTGCACCAAACACATCATCAGATTCCACCCGGTCGCTCCATAGTCTGGGAGGGGCAGAAGCTGGTTCAAAAGACCCAAACCGCAGAGAACTCATAGGCACTGAGGAAGCTGGTGTCGGCTCTACCCCGGGCCCATCCCCGGGCAATTGAGCAACAGGCTCCGATCCGTTGGACATCTCTCGTCTAGCCTCATCAGCCGGTGCCCCTTTATCACCCGCGCTGTCATCACCCTCGTGCATATCCACATCAGTCCCATTAATCGCCTCAGCAAACAAATCTGCATCCTCAAACTCAATCTCGAGAGGAAACACCTCTTCCAGTCCAGTTGACCACATCAGGGACGAACTCAATGTCCAGAACGCTCACTAGAAGTCGGGCCACCCCATGAGCACGGGTAAAGGCCATATCCACTTTCTCAGTTTTTCCAACCATAATGCCCAGACTAGCCACAACTCGAGCATCCTGCATTGACTCGGAGGGAGCCCCGGAAAACCGCAACCAAACCTGAGTAAGGGGTTTGCCCTTAGGCTCCACTTTCTTCCACTCGTGAAATTCCAGAATGCATTTAGTGCCAGGAACTCTGCACAAACCAAAGCTGAGCAATCTCTGCAAATCATCCACAGTTGGGACAAACGCAAACGTAACGCAGCAGCTTTGAGTTCGTCGTATGTACGTTCATTAAATAATACTTTTAAGTTACAATTATTTGAAGGTCTAGCTTTTGTCTTAGGTCGATTTTATTTTAAAGTCTGATCAAGTCTATAGTAAACCAAACAAAATCTACACACTAAAACAAAGGTTATAGTTACACGAAGGTATTGAAAAATAAAGTACTCCCTCCGTAAAGAAATATAAGAGTGTTTAGATCACTAAAATAGTATTCTAAACGCTCTTATATTTGTTTACAGAGGGAGTATCTAATAGTTCTAAGCAAGCTACAATTTTTTTCATGGTCGTGATATTTCAGATCACATCTACGTAATCATGTGCCGTTGTAGATTTTAGAAATGCATAAACAACACAAAATGTGTCTAGAAAACACGAAGGTGCAATCTTGTGGCATTATTGTACTAATAAAAAAGAAGCTACCTACCGACAGTTCCTTTTATCTGCTAGAAACTATCAAGAAATTATACACACTACCGATGTGCTGCCATCTTAATATTTACTCTACAAGGACAACAATCATCGGGAGAAATTAAACTTGGTGTGCTGCCATGTTGCATACCTAAATTATATATGTTTAACAGAATAGTGAGCTCCAGGATGAAGGCTCCTGATAGGCACTAACACAAAATTAAGCTACACGCTCTCCACGGCCGTTGACATTGCAAGTTGGCAACGGTCCTTGAACCTGAACTCCTGCGGCATCGTACGGGAATTTACATAACAAAACGAAGAGTGTGCCACGAAGAATCTATCTAATGTTTTATTAGGGCAAGTTGGTGTTTGTGTTGTATAGGATATGTAAGCTTAACTGGCTGGGGATCTCACTAATCTGACTATTATATATGGCTCCACGGTTGCTTCAATTGATCACACAATTAATCCATTCATTTGTTTGTATATCTATCACATTCATAAGGTGTAAATCACAACTTGAGTCAAGCAGGCTTTGGGCCAGTTCGTCATGAAGCTGGAATTAGTCTAAAACACTCCACATCATACTATAAGCACATTCTGTTTTATGAGTGGCCAATTCTGATGAGGAATACAGCTATAATTGTTGACGTTAGAAAACAAATCGATGAAAGCGTGGGGAGCAAGATTCTTACGACGGACGGAAAAGGATTCTCATGACAAAAATAGATATCATGGGGCAACAATATTATAGGAGTGTTCTTTGTCAAAACCATCACGAAACCAAAAACATTGGAAAATATTTGTTCACATAAGGGTTTAAGAATTCATAGACGGTACTATTTTGGTCCCATAGAGATAATGAACGTTTTGAAAATTCCAGATCATTCTGGATGCACCTTTTCAAAACCATGTCCAAAATAGTAGAATTTAATTTGAAATTTCAAGAAGTGTGTGTTTCTGTGAAATTTGATCGAAATTTAAAACCCTAATTCGAAATTGCACTAATTTCGGCATGCAATGTGACGGATCTAATGACTGATTTACTTTACATAAGGACACGGTACCTTACTTTTTTTTTCTGCGGTTTGACGGTACCTAGTTAATTATGGGAAGGTGTGGTCAATAGAACTCTAACAACTTTATGATGGCCTGCAACAAAAGATATGGTTTTGAGATAATATACTCTCTTGGTTTTCCGCAAAAAAAAACTCTCTTGGTGTGCTGCCATTCTGCCAACCTGATTAAGATAAGAAAAATAATACTATAAGCAACGCGCTCTCCACGACCGTTGACATTGCAACGGCCGCTGATCATGAAATCCTCGGAGCATCTCGGAGTGTATATTGGAAACCAAGATGAGCAAGTTTTTCTTTTCTTTTTTGAGGGAGCCAACCAAGATGAGCAAGTTGGTGCGCCGTAGTCCGTAGAATACGTGATTTTTGTATGAACTGCACTGAAATTTTTGTTATTAGTGCAAGTAAACCAGAGCAGCAGAGCTGTACAAAGTAGAATACGCGAATTTATTCGGCTGAGGTGTAGTCTAGCTGTTGTTCAAGTGAGCTAGTCCGTACGTACGTAGCTTACGGCTCTGGACAAACAGAAACGTAACGCAACAGCTTTGTTTGAGCTGGAATTGGTCGTCCGTGTGTTCTTTTGTGCTATTGGCGGTAAAAATGATATTTTTTTCTCTTGTGCTACTGTAGTAGATTTTATTCGGATTTTGTTTATTCCAACTCTAGTCAAAGTAATTAAATAAAAAATCAATTCTTAAGTTTTTACTATAGTAGATGTTTCTGTTGTGATGACACCTTTAAAAAATCAACTTTCTTTTTAATAGAACACCTTCTAATTATTTTCCTGAGGGAAAACAGGACACCTTCTAATTTTACTCTTTTTTAGTTGGACCATCTTCTCTTTTTTGTTTTTTTATGAGTTGGGTTACCTTCTATTTTGTTGATTTTGCACTCGGGCAGTTGTACTACGCTGCTGGACCCATTTATCTCCCGCATACGGATTGCAACACACAAGAAATAAAGAGGGGCTTTGTCTCGCTTATAGCGAGATGAAAGAACGTGACAGCGATGTGTCGCCCGTACCCTAGCGGGCTAGCCCATTTAACTCCTGTCATTCGCTGCATTATTTGCTCGTCCTGGTTCGACTGAGGTGTAGTCTAGTTGTTGTTCGGTCCATGGGTTCGGTCGGTTCGCTCTGGTTTCTTTGTTTTTTTTTCATTTTCTAAGTTTTTTTCACTGTTTTTCTTTTATGCTTTTCATTATTGTTTTCAATGCTTGTTTCTTTTTCTTTTTTCCTTTGTACCTTTTGTTTTCTTTACTTTCTTGGCTTTCTTCGGCATTTTTGCTTTTCTTCGCATTTGTGTTTGTTTCTTTCGCCGTTTTTTATTGGGTTGATTTTTTAAATACATTTCTACCTTTTCACATCTAAGATGTACATTTTTTTACATAAAAACATTTATTTCTACCATTTAATATTTTTCACAAAACATGTATTGATTCTTTTTAAATACCTGATAATATTTTCTAAATACATGTTGAAACAGTTTTTAATGATAAAAAATATTTCTATACAATATATAACATTTTTGTACATTGTACACGCATTTTTTCAAATTGCCACAAACACATTTTTGAAACTTTTGAAGATTATTTTTAAAATGTAATGTACATATTTGTGAAGTATGAAACATTATAAATTAATTATGCCTACATTTTTTACATCTGTATAGACATTTCTTAAATGTCACATGCATTTCTTGTAATATGCGACATTTTATGATTATCATAAATATTTTTCGTACATATAGTTAACATTTTTAATACATGATTAACACTTTCTACTTTTCACATTAACATTTATACATTTTTCATATTCCACTGAAATATTTTTCTATACACGTTTAACATTTTCAATGCAAGATTACGATTTTTGAAAATTTGATGTAATGTGTTTTTGTAATATATATTTTTAAAATATTTCGAAATGTAAAAATGTTTAAAAATAAAAATGTCAAGAAAAAAGTTACAGGACGTCATCACGACATCAGCACAGTGCGGCAGTTGGTTACCGTACTGGTCCAGTTCCGGCTCCCTGCAGGGAGTGTCGGAGCAGGGAGCTCCTATTTGACACATCGAGCAGACGCACGCAGTGACACCTGACTGGGCCAGCCCATTGTGTAGCTAGCGCGTCCAACAATTGACCCAATCGACCCAACAAGCGTTCATGACTACTCCCTCTGTTTCAAAATAGATGACTCAACTTTGTACTAAATTTAGTACAAAGTTGAGTCATCTATTTTGGAACGGAGGGAGTAATAAGGAGTGCGCAAGTTTAAGATCAAAGTTAAACGCAGAACACGGCGTTTTTAGTTTTTTTCCCTAGATTTCTTTGAAAAGCGAGTAATGTTTGAAAAGCTGATAATTGTTTGAACAACCCGAATAAACTATAAAATTTCAAACTTTATAAAAAAAAGCGTGAATTGTTTGACAGAAACAATTGTTTAAAAATGCCAAACATTTTTTAACTTTGAGAACAAAATTGGTAATAGGAATAGTTTTTGAAAATTCTGAACAATTTATCAAAAGCTCAATTTATCTAAAAAGATCTTTAACATTTGTTGGAAAAGCGAACATTTTTCAAGTTTGGAGAACATTTTAAATTCTGAACATTTTTCGAAAAAAACAAAAATATCAAGAAGTGAACAAGTACTGAAAAATTAAGCATTATTTGAAAACACGAACAATTTGGAAAATTCCCGAACTTTTTAATTGTTGGGCAAAATTTTAGGAAAAGACTTTTTGAGAATCAGAATAAAAAATGAAACGCGAACATTTATAAAAATTTGAACAAAAATTCCAAAAATGGGAACATTTCTAAAATTCAGGACAAAGAGTTTTTAAAACACGAATATTTTTTTGAAAAAAAATGAGATGAAAGTTTGTTGTAAATTTTTTCGAAATGCGAACAAAATTCATTTTGTAGAAATTTATTCGAAAAGAAAATATTTTGAAAATCCGAAATTTCTGAAAGTCAATTTTTTAAATATAGTTTTTTCGAAAAGAAACAGAAAAACTGATAACCAAAAAAAAAGAACAACAAAAATAAGAAAAATTAAGAGGAAAAAATAAGAAGAAGAAGAAACAGAAGAAACAGCCAAAAATGGTACATAGAACCTTCTACAAGGTTCCCGAAACCAGTATTTGTTTTTTTAGTGGTTCCCAAAACCTGTAAAAACCGGACAGGTTTTTTTTCTAGACAAAAAACCGGACAGGTAGCTGGCAGAAGGTTCCCAGAACTGAACAGATGAAGAAACTGGGCCGACCCAGTGCACTCGATCCTATGGGTTTGGTCGACATTTCGATGTAACGAGCATCATATAGGGATTTCCACGGCAGGCGGCTCATTGCCGCGCCCACGAAAGAACTCCCCCTAAATGGACTCGCCCATGGCAGGATGGAGGGCTGGCTCCTAGCTCTTGGGTTTTTTTACTTTGTTTTATTGCTTTTATTATATTTATTATTTTCTCAAAAAGCTATATTTATTAATGGATACATCATTTATTTAAATCATTAAAACCATTAATTTCTCATTCAAAAAATGTTCATGCAGTTCAAAAAGTGTCCGCGCAACTTTTGAACAATGATGGTAACATAGTATAAAAACTGTTCCAGACCATTCAACTAATGTACCTGACATTTCAAATAGATATTCATGCATTTCAAAAACTATGTCCTTGATATTTCAAAAAGTGGCTAAACTGGATTGCTTGTCTCTTTCAATCAGGAAAATCTTCGGTCCTTCTAAATGGCACACCAGGAAGGCAGTTCACTTGCAAACGGGGAGTGCGCCAAGGGGATCCTCTTTCACCGCTCATTTTTGTCCTAGCAGCTGACCTGTTGCAATCTGCCATCAACCATGCTTTCCGTGAGGAGATATTTCAGAAACCAATCCCGTCAGCTGAGACAGACTACCCGGTAATCCAGTATGCGGACGATACGATTGTCTTTCTTCCAGCTGTGAAAGAGCAGGTTGAGGCTCTGAAAAAACTCCTGGTAGATTATGTCGCGTCCATTGGGTTACGACTCAATTTTCAGAAATCAACCCTGATTCCGATTAATGTTACGCACGCGGAGGCACTGGATTTTGCGGACATGTTTGGTTGTGTTGTGGGGAAAATGCCATTCACATATTTAGGGCTCCCGCTTGGGACTACTAAACCCACAATAATGGATTTCATGCCTCTTGTGACGTCCGTTGAGAGAAGAGTCTCTGTGGCCGCTAACCTGCTAGACTACGGATCAAAACTCACCTATGTTAATTCGGTGGTGTCATCGCTTATGGTGTATGCCATGTGTTCCCTCAGAATCCCTCCTAAGATAGTGGAACACCTGGATAAAATCCGTAGGCAATGCTTCTGGAGCAGGAAGACGGAGGATGGGACAAAAAGCACTTCTCTTGCCTCTTGGGAGCTCGTCTGCCGCCCCAAGGCTGTAGGGGGACTTGGGATTGTGGACCTTAAAATTCAGAATCAAGGCCTTTTGCTCAAGCAGCTATACAAGTTTTACAATAAACTAGATGTGCCATGGGTGAACCTGATATGGAGTTCATATTACTCACTCGTTGTACCGCATGCCTCGGAACCATGTGGCTCCTTCTGGTGGCGGGATCTCATGCAGTTATCAGACATCTTCAGAGGAGTGACTAAGATCAAAGTTGGGGACGGTAGTACAGCCTTGTTCTGGAAGGATCTTTGGAGTGATCAACCACTGGAGACCGCATGCCCGAGGGCGTTTTCATTTGCGAGAGAAGAGGATGTGTCAATACAGACTTTGCTGAGATCTAGCACCATTGGAGAGGCTTTTCACATACCATTCTCTCCTCAGGCAAGAGCAGAAGTTGAAGAGATTCAGGCCTTAACTGTGGGGATTAATCCTGACAGTGACACAAATGACAAATGGTGTTGTGTCTGGGATGCTAGAGAGCTAGGAGCTTTCAAATCAAGTGACTACTATAAGTTCTGCTTTAAAGATGTTATTATGGATGCAGTTTTTCCTTGGATCTGGGAATCCAAATGCACGAACAAATGGAAAGTTTTTGCTTGGCTTCTGTTTGCTGATCGTCTGAATACTCGAAACATGTTGAGGAGGAGACAGTACAAACTGGAAGGTGATGTGTACACCTGTCTGCTTTGTGACACGCCCCCGGAGGAAACAGTGACCCACCTTTTCTTCAAATGCCCATTTGCAACTGAGTGTTGGACTGCGATTGGAATGCACTGACATGATTGCCAATGCAGGCTGGATCTCATCCATGAGGGAAAAAGATCCTGGGGTGGTCCATTATTCATGGAAACCTTCATCATAGCAGCTTGGGGGGTGTGGAAAGAGAGAAATAATAAACATTTTAGGAATGTGCTGCCATCAATGGAATCCCGGAGAGGCAGGTTCAAAAATGATATGTCCATGATGGTACACCGCACCAGAAACTCTCTCCACCCCTTCATCAGAGGATTGGTGGGCGCTCTCTGATCTCTACCACCCCCTAGTTTGCTTCTTTCTAGTAGGTTTTGACACCTCTTTGCTCTAACTAGTCTGTATTGTTATACTCAACTATATACCTTGTAACTGTGGGGTCACACCTCCCCTGATCCTGGTGTTGCATTAATTTAAAAGTCAGTAGGAGCCTCTCCTACTGTCAGTGAGCTTTCAAAAAAAAATATTTCAAAAAAATGTTTGTGTCACTAAAAAATGGTCAACATGTATTTGGAAAATGTTCAAAACAATATTTGGAAAAAACATGTACACAGTATGCTTGAAAAATGTTCCATATGTGTACTAATATGTACAATGTGTATTGAAAAAACAGACATTGTTGAAAAGATATGGAAAAAACCCAAAGAAAACTGGTTAATATGTGGAACAGTTCGCGACCTATATGATCAATTGTCTGCATACTAGGTGATGTTGGATGTTATGCGCTACACTAATTGTTTCATTAATGGTCTCAAGCTAGAGGTGAGAGTACATGTGGCCCTGCAATAGCTTGAAGACTTGGATGTTGCTTATGATTTGGCCCTTCTTCACGAGACCATAGTTGATAGTGCACCACACAACCTAAACACACCGCATGCTTGCCTACCCTCTCCCTCCACCGCATATGGCACCGAAGAGGGTGGCCCCAAGGCCAGCAGAAGTACCGAGACCTGCAGCACGGGAGGACAATTGGGCACCCTTCTTGCGTACAAGTGTGCCAAAGGGTTATGTTTCACCCGTGCAGACCGGTGGAGTCATGATCATGTCTATAACCAAGCAGTTCCATTGCGTGTGGTACATTTAGATGTTGGAGTTCTATCAAATGCTATTGCTTCTAGAGGAAGTTGACTATGAGCAGGGAGCGGGAGAGCATGTCATTGCTCTGTCACATGAAACTCAAGGCAATGTTCATTCAATACACTCATTTCAGTTTACTCCTGAAGTGAAAGGTTTACAGTTACAATTTCTCTTGGACTATGGAAGCATGCATTCCTTTATTGGTGCTCAATTTGTTCCACAATAGCAAGGTGTTGAAGTTATGATAGTAGAACAAGTGTGAGTTATTGATGGTGCCATTCTTCACTGCACTCAACATATTACCATGTGTGATTTGTAAGCTGCTGGACACAAATTCAATTCTAGATTCAGGATTCTTGAGTTGGGATGTTATGTTGTATTATAGGTTTGGATTGGTTGGTTCAACATAGCCTGACATAGGTAAACTAGACTCAGAAGCGGATCTCATTCTGAAGTCCTGGTAGTTCGTTTTGAGCTTCTCGGTTCTTATCCTTCGGTGTGCTTGTAGAATTGCTTCGATCAGTTTGGATATGTTCCGGCTCCACTGGACACCTTTTTAGAGATATTGAAAGTCCTTCGGGTCCTCTCTCTCTCTCACTCTCTCTCTCTCTCTCTCCCTCCCTCCCTCCCTCTCTCTCTCTCTCTATCATCCTTGATGATCTTGTTGTGCAATATAACACATGCTCTCATGACCAGCCACAGGGTCTGAGGCCTCCAATACTCAGTAGGGCTAGAAAAATTGCAAAGCGTCTTTGAAGCACACCAAAAGCTCTCTAAGCATCCTTTCTAGAAGATTCTTGGCACGTTGCAAAGTGAGATTTCTTGTTGCCTTTAGGGGCGGGTGATTGTCTTCACAAATGTGGCCCATGGAGGATGTATGCCATCGGCAAGGTAGTATCCCATGTTGTACACATGGACATTGACAACATAGTTGCAAGGTGGATTGTCATCGGCAACTAGCCTTGCAAAAAGAGGAGATCGCTGGAGGGGCATTGAATCATTGTGAGAGAGCGAGGCATTGCAAAGTATGTATGTCAAATCAACAGATTATGTGATGCAACTGTGTCAAGAATGATGGTTGGATCATGGCAATGCCGCCCTTCATACTAAACTTGCCATGTCACGGGACAATTCTTCCATGTATAGTGCGTACAACCAATGGATACAAGCACTCTTGGCCCATCTCTCTCGTCATTGTCTGCCATGAGCCTCTCGACATCTTCATTAGTGGGAGTCCTCAAGTACTCCGGTCCATAGATCTCGATCACAGCTACGCAGAATCATCTCACACACTCGAGGTTGAGGTCTTCCCCAATGCGAACATATTCATAACCAAGGACTCCACGGTTGTTGTAATCTTAGTGTTATTTCTCACTGGATCTTATTTGTCAACTCATTCCAACAACCAAGGCCATGTGTTGTTTTTATTTTCAACACGCATATTTGAATCAATATTGAATTGTGGACCTTGAGGAATAGAGGCTTTCGGGTTTCATTTGTTCATTCTTCATTTTCTCAGTCACTCTTCAATGTAGCTTTCAGTTCTTAGCATTTAAGTCTATCTATCCTTCTTCACATTTTCTGCCTAAAGTTCCACTATGTTTTCTTTGTCATCGAAAAATTGAACAGGGTTGGGAAAAATTCCTATGCGGCTGATATAAAATCTAGCGACAAGGTTCCTTCTTCATTCATAGGCCTGAGCGGCTCTTCTAGGCGACCACGTTTTTTCTAAGGAGCAGATCAGAATGTCACCTTATTTTTCCGACTCATCTTACAAAAGGACTGTTTCACCCTCATCTTTCTCTCCAACTCGTGTAATTGTAAGAATTTTTTGACTTTCTCCACTACGTTGCTACGCTTTGAGACCCTGCTCCCGGTATCTTTGCTTGAATGCCTTAATAAACCCAAGTGGACAAAGCGAAAGTGGCGAGATCCCACTGTTATTTTTATGCTAGATTTAAATAACTTTTTTCCAACTTTCGACCGTCTACTAAGGTATCTACAAGTTTCGGCCAAGCGATGAGTAGACGGACGATCTCCGCGCCGGTTGATAAAATACAAACTTGCCCGCTAAGTACCTTTCTTACCTTTTGCCTACTAAGTACTTAAGTTATGTGCTAATTGATTATAACTTTTTTTTTGAATTTTAATTGATTAGAACTTAATTTGTAGGGGTAAAAATTTGAACTAATTGAGTACATACAAACTGGTGGATAAATTTTATAACGGGCCGACGACAGAGTAACATGTGGGCCTAGTTCAGATTTCGACTGGGTTGGAAAGTACTCCTCATTGAGCCCCTATCTGTACTGTGTTTTCCTCAAAAAATACAAAGGGGGCAGGCAGAGGAGTAGTTGTACTCCCTCCGTCTTTTCTTTTTACTTCGCGTATAAGTCAAATACGTAAATTTTAACCAAAATCATACTTAAAATTATGAACATCTACAACACTAAAGTTATATAGTATGAAAATTAATTTCCCGATGAATCAAATTATATTGGATATTCGTCCTATCAAAGTTTGACTCTAAATAAGAAGCAAGAAAGCTGAAATCAGATGAGTGAACCATGGAGCTTTGCGTCCAGAGCCCCATCATGGAGCAGAAATTAATATAGTGTGCTCTAGGCTGCGTGGAAATTATTGCCTAAACGGAAGTGGGAATCTACAAATCTTTCATATACAGGTATACAGATCAGCTCCAGTTTCCTAGCTGAAATGAGTGAAGAAGGAGGGGCCGTTGGTGATGAAGTTGTAGTTGAGCTCGCCGGGCCTTGCTGTCCGCTGCCACATCTGGTCGTCGATCATCTCGTCGGTGAGCCCGAACTCCCTCAGCTCGTCCACGGTGTGGTGCACCAGCAGGCTGTACCGGCCGCCCTCGCCGGTCTGCATCACCAGCGTGCCGCCATTGTCCAGGTTCGCCAGGCCTTCAAACTGCCGCACCGTCCACTTGTACCACCGCATCAGGAACACCCGCAGCGTCAGCCCGTGCGACACCAGCACCAGGTTCATCTCCGGCGCCGTCGGGCCGCCCGGCGGCGACGGCGGCTGGAACCGGCCGATGTCGATGTCGGCGCGGAGGGTCTCTCGGAAGCCCGTGATCCGGTCGTACACGTCCGCCGCCGACTCGCCGTCCGGGAACCGGTAGAAGAACCGGCCGTAGCGCCGCCGGATCTCCTTCTCCACCCGCATCTTCTCCCGGTCCTGGAAGTTCCCTGCTCACGGCCACAGACAGACACGTGGGTGTTCGATCAGGCCACGTGGTAGTACGAGATAAGGCAATCCATTTCTTTATCCGCATGCGGATCGGGTCGGACGGCGTACCGAAGTCCTGCTCGCGGATGCGGGGCTCCTCGCGGACGCCGGCGATGCGGCGGGCGTCGAAGGCGCGGCCGACCCCGCGGAGCGTCTCAAGGGTGCGCCGGTACGGGGACACGTAGAAGTAGACCTTCCAGTCGTCGTCGCTGTCCTCCTCCTCATCGTCTCCGTGGCCGGAGGAGAGGAGGCGGTGCAGGCGGCGGCCGCAGTCCTCGGCTTGGCGGTGTCCTTTGGGGGTGAGGCCGATGAGCGGGTCGGGGACGCGCGTGTAGGCGCCCTCGTCCACGTTCCCCTCGCTCTGCCCGTGTCGCACCAGCACGATGCGCCGCGGCCGGGGCGGGGGCGCCGGGTACGGCAGCGGGCGGAGCTCCGGGAAGTAGTGCTGCTGCTGATGCTCCTGTGCTCCAGACGACGACGTCGCGCGGCGGCGCGGGACGCCCAGCGTGTCCTCGCAGCAGCGGCACCGCAGCCGGTGCCGGGACCGGGGCCGTGGGGCCGCCGCGGGCGCCGGGGCGCACCTGGTGGCCGCCGCCATCAACTAATCAGCTGCCTTGGGCGGCTGCTATGGCCGCATCGGGTCGCCGGTGGCCAGTGGGGAACAGAGAAGCCGGCCGAGGGTATGTGCGTGGGGGGAGAAGGTTTGTTCTCTAGCGCGCGTGCGGCATGCGTCCGATGGCTACGTGTGCGAGCCAAGAACGACGAGAAGTTCCACGTGTACTACACCGTCTTCGAGATAAAAAAAAAACTATTCTACGTGTCCACAGAGAAGCAAATGGGCTCTGTATTCTGCTTTTAACTGGGCCACAACTACTCGGCCTGGTGAGCCGAAAGATGCAATCCACTCCAAAAAAGATATTTGCACGTACTTCAGAAGATATAAAAAATTCAAAAAAAAAAAGATATAGATTTTACTCGGGCTGTATTTTCTCAACAAAACCTACTTTAAATTTTAGTATTGTAAAAATGAAATAGAAGCTATTGGTAATGAAAAGTTTAAACATATAATTAAAAAGTATAGACACCGCCCTTTAGACAACTAGAGGAAGTAGAAAAACTTAAGGAGCATCGACACCCTAGTGAGCTATCCCCTCGTCATAGTTTTGAATATTTGGGGGGAAAGGATGTATCAAATTTACCGAGTATATTTTTTAATGAATTTATAATTTTATGATGTATTTTTTGATAGAACCTATTTATTAAAATATAATATAAAATTAAATAATTATAAAATTTTATTGACCAAAATTTTAATAAGTTTGTTTACTAACAATATTAAAAACAACCTAGAGGAAGTAGCAATTCTTGAGGTGTGGACATCCAAGTGAGCTATTGTCCCACCATACTTTTGAGTATTTATACAAATGCATTACCATATTTTAAATTTATATATATATATATATATATATATATATATATATATATATATATATATATATATCAAATTTATATTTAGTGGTCCACATCATGATATAATTTTTTAATTCAAGAAGAAATTTCATCGACGGAATTTACACCAAGGTAACATATCATTTCTCATAATTTTGAGCATCAATAAATAATAATAATTGCATATCACATTCATTAGAATTGTGATAGTGTATAATGTTGTAGAATTATCAAAACAAGATAAATTAATCTTTGCGGCTCAAACTCGAAATATGACCATCCAATTACGTGGTCGTGATTGCAGTAACTATATATAAAAGTTTCAAGACAAATAAAATCATTATCTCACGCAAAAAATATGACACAATCTAGGAAAATCTGTGTAACGAAATGCCGTGCAGACGTTGGTGACTTATCATTTTCATAATTTTAAGCATTGGGAAAAATACATATGCTTCAAATATCATCTTGCTTTGTAAAAATCAGCTCTAGCAAAAATCTATAAAAATAAAACAGATTGGTTATTCATATTGATCATATGAAATTAAAAAATATGAATATCATGCATTGCAAAATTATTTGTTTATTGTCTTTTCAATACTTTGGTTTTCACTATTATAATAAAGTCATGGCTAGTCATGTCTCTCTCTGCCACATAGGCAAAATCGCCGTGTAAGCGGGCTATGAGCCTGGTATTGTATTTGCTCTTAGTGATAATTCCAAGAATGTGTATATAAGCTTTGATCTAAGAGTCGTTACATATCTTGAAAAGGATCTATCTATTCTACTGCCTTCGAATATCTTCACAAAGAACTCTACGACGTGTTGCCAAGAAAACTATCTTCGGAGGGTTCAAGGTTGCGCCTGTAGCAAATAAATGGAAATGTATTTTTTTAGGGGAATAAATGAAAATATTAAAATGACAATTAGACGTGTGAAGGTATGGTAAGGCAGTTTGTCTTGCTTCGTGCTGGAGCTGACAAGTTCAAATTAACACAAGGATAGTCAAACAAGAGTGAAAAAGATGCCGATATTTACTATGCTTATTTTCACCATCGGGCCCTTATATTTAGCAAAAGAGTTTCATTTCATTTAATAACCAACGAAAAATAAGTGGGCTAAAACGATCGTCCAGAAGCCGCCCCTGTTGACTCACGAGCAACAAGTACGTAAACCAGGAGGTCAATTGTGTTGACGGTCTGGGACCACCTTCGGCTCATCGGGCCCCTCCGTGTGATATTGAACGGCTGTGATCGCTTCGTAACATACTTGCACGTGCTGCTATCGGTGACGTTCCGCTGATATTTCTGTTAGCAGACTTGGTCTTGATCTCACCGGCGATGCTCGATCACTCGTTTCTTCTGGTCCAAAGACACGGTGACCTTCTTGGTATCTTCGCTTGATTTTTGGTATATGCAAGGGGTCGAGATTTTAGCTGGAAAAGTAAGTGATTAAACGCATCTAGAATTTGCCTGTTGACTTGTGTTTCCACGTGGTGTTATGAGCCGATTGGTTCGTATGAGAAAAAAAGATATATGCAAATTATTTGTACAACGAATTTATCTCTTATGCTAACACAACTTTCAGTGTACAATTAGTTTGGTTTTTCTTAAATTGCCTGTTGAAGCATGGTGCGCCGCCGCCATCCCTTTTTTGCCCGAGTAATGCTACATCCATGTAAATAAAGCTACCTGTTTTATACGTAGGCTAACACATGGATAAGTGTGATTGGAGAAGACGGAGAAGGGAGCCCGGCCACCTGAAATTCCGCTGGGGGGGGGGGGGGGGGGGGGGGGGGTAAAAGGTTTCCAAAGTGCTTTCAAAAATAGCATTTTTTGAGCATCAATTTAGTTACTTTTGCCATGACTTCTTCAAATATCATTTCATGATAAAAAATTCAAGAAAACAAAACATTTGTCAATGTTTATCAAAAAAAATTCAGATTTTTTTACTATTTTTATTTATTTTACTGTTCGTCAGAGAGCATTTGAGCTCGGGATCAGATACTCCGTGTCCCGGATAGAGCAAAGATAAATTACAGACGCGAAGTAAAACTAGAATAGGCAATACAAAATCAAAGGCCACTGGAAATAAATCTATGGAAACTTGGCCATACATGCTCTGGCTAGTTTATTTCTCTCCTAGATAGCAAGGCTTGCATGCAGTATCTAAAATCACATAAAAAGGCATAAATTACATGCACAAATAGGTTCACTCATAAGCGTGTATGAAATGTTTGTGAAATTGATTGCAATATGACTTGCATAACTAAATTTTGTATTGAATATATTGGGATTTTTCTGAAATTGGTAGAATTATGACCAAAACAATCGAAAATACCAAGGTGAACATGGTTCCACGTGCACCTATGTGAATACTCCCTCCGTTCCTAAATACTATTTGTCTTTTGGGAGATTTCAAATGGACTACCACATACGGATGTATATAGACATATTTTAGAGTGTAGATTCACTCATTTTACTCCGTATGTAGTCACTTGTTGAAATCTCTTAGAGAAAAAACTAGGAAAAATAAAATAAAATAACTCTAAAAAATTTGGGTGGTATACCATTCTACTCACGTGTGTAGCTTCGTAAAGTATTGACACCCGTGATACTCTTGGTGAAGTAATTACAACTAAGACTTTACTATTCACTAAACAGTGTTCTTTTAATACAACTTCAATTTTGTCATTTTTGCCCAGATTATCATCTTCGTAAAACTTTACATGCAAGTATAGCAGCCAACTATGTATGTTAGAAAATGTTTCAGATCTTTTTTCAGTATTTTTTGAATTTTACTGTTCTAACTGTGCGCGTAGAACCATGTTCCTAAAATTCTTGTTCCAAACTAATTGAAACTTATGAATATGTATTAATTTATTTCTATATTTGATGAAAGAATGAAAAGTCGCTAAAATAAATAAAATGGATTAATAATAATGGTTTTAAATATCACTGAAATAATTTTAAAAATTCAATAAAAATGCCCCCAAAATATGAAATGTATGTGACTTCAGTTGGACAATTTTAAAACTTTTGTTTTTTTAAATAACACAAGCAAAATATATTTTACAATTCTATTGTTTTGAATTGTCTTTGAATTTTTTGTCATACATAGGAGCGACATGACAAAGATTGAGAGAGAGGCCCATCAAGGAAAATCAGGGAATTGTCAGCAGCTAATTGGCCGTGGAGACTCAACCTGGCAGTCGGGTCGGGACCTCTACCAAACCCATGCCCTATAAGTAAATGGGTCTACCCCTTCACCCAAGACCCTACCCATGGGCATAGGAGCAGACCCACGCCCATACCCATCGGGTAACCCGACCCAATGGGTTACCCATCGGGCGCAAGATACTATTTTCAATATAATTTACTTATATTCTGCCAAAACACTTGGTAAACGATTCCTATTGTTGCGAACAGGATTTGGCGTTGTCTAATCCCAACCACACAAGCAAACAGTATGCAGCAGCTGTGTTTTATAGGCTCGCTGGTGGTTCCTTTCCCATAGCTGGGCGAGGTGGTACTAAACTATACCAGTGCATGCACCAGCAACGAGTGTATTGTATGGGCCACTTGCTAAATCTTGTTGGGCCTGCATTCTTGAAACGTGAAAGAAGTGAACGTGAAGCTGGTTGTTTGGTGCCTAGGTTGGGGCCGGCTGCTTCTCTTTTGCCAACGAGAAACCCATAGCCTTGGTTCCATTTGTTGGTATTGACCGGCCCATAGGCCTTTGCAAACTCTGAGTGATGCCTGGGTTGGGGCTAGTCCTGGCCATCTCTGGCCCGGCCCTGTCGGCCCACCCAGGGCCGGCCCTAAAATCCAGGGCCTAGGCCCGATGGGCTGCCCCGTGGGCCGGGCTTGGGCCTGAGTTTTGAGCCCAACAGCAGGGCCTGAACGGGCTTGGGCTTGGCATATTGGCATTTTAAGGAAGAGGCCCGGCCCACGGCCCTAAGCCCTAAGGGCTTTTTACCAGATGGGCCGGGCTTGGGCTTGAAAAGTAGGCCCGATGGTAGGGCCTGGGAGGGCTGGGCCTCAGATTTCTGCCGTGGGCTTTTTTAGGCCCGACCCATGGCCAGGTATAGTTGGGGCTGACGGTACATGGACGCTTCACACAAAATAATCAGTGCACAAAAATTAGATCACTGTATGTACGTGTATATGTCTATATGGCCGACATGTCATGCTAATCGGGTTGCCCATCGGGTAACCCATGGGCGTAGACCTGCACCCATGCCCTACCCACCATTAATCGGGTTGCCCATGGGTCGTGCCCATGAGCGAACATGACGACCCATACCCTACCCATTCGGGTCGGGTGCCCATGGGTCGGATTGCCAGGTTGAGTGGAGACTCTCCTATATAGCCGAGGGAAGACGCCATGATATGGGAAGCCGAGCTACGTAGCTTCTTCCGGTGCAACCACCACCACGGAGGAGTCCGCGGTCTTCTTCCTCGCTGCCGTCGAAGAAAGATGAGGCCTCTACGGGGAGGTCCCGGAGCCGGAGCGGATCTTGCTGTCCTCTGCTGCTGCTTCTTGCTCCTCTCCTTCCTGTCCCATGGCGCGGACATGCCCCTAGGCTCCTCCCTCTCGCCGGCGGCCAATTCGACCTCATGGTCGTCGCCCAACTCCACCTTCTCCCTGGCCTTCGTGCCGTCCCCGACCTCCCGATCGCTCTTCGTCGCCGCGGTCACCTACGCCGGCGGAGTCCCCGTCTGGTCCGCCGGCGCCGGCGCGGCCGTGGATTCGAGGGGCTCGCTCCGCCTCTCATCCTCCGGTGATCTGCAGCTGGTCAAAGGTTCCGGCGCCGTGCTCTGGTCGTCGGGCACCGCCGGCCAGGGCGTCGCCGCCGCCGCCCTGCAAGAGAGCGGCAACCTCGTGCTCACGAATTCCAGGGGGCGCGTCTTGTGGCAGTCATTTGACCACCCGACGGACACCGTGGTCATGTCACAGAGCTTCACCTCCGGCATGAACCTCACCTCCGGCCCCTACGTCTTCGCCGTCGACAGGTCTGGCAACCTCACGCTCAACTGGGCCAGCGCCGGCGCAGCCCCCGTCACCTACTTCAATAAGGGCTACAACAACTCCTTCACCGCGAAGAAGACAGTCACGCTCACGATGCAGACCAACGGCATCGTCTCCCTCAACGACGGCTCCCTCGTCAACCCCGTCGTCGTCGCCTATAGCAGCAACTACGCGGAGAGCGGCGACATGTTGCGCTTCCTGCGCCTCGACTCGGACGGCAACTTCCGCGCCTACAGCGCCGCGCGCGGAAGCGGCACAGCGACGGAGCAGTGGTCGGCGGTGGCGGACCAATGCCAGGTGTTCGGCTACTGCGGCAACATGGGCGTGTGCAGCTACAACCGCACGTCGCCGGTGTGCGGCTGCCCGTCGCGGAACTTCGAGCTCATCGACGCCTCCAACCCCCGGAGCGGGTGCAAGCGCAAGACCGAGCTCCAGAACTGCCCGGGCAACTCCACCATGCTCCAGCTCGACAACACGCAGTTCCTCACCTACCCGCCGGAGATCGCGATCGAGCAGTTCTACGTCGGCATCACGGCATGCCGCCTCAACTGCCTCGCCGCCAGATCCTGCGTCGGCGCCACCGCGCTTTCCGACGGCTCCGGCCTCTGCTGGCTCAAGGTCTCCAACTTCGTCAGCGCCTACCAGTCGGCGTCGCTCCCTAGCACGTCTTTCGTCAAGGTCTGCTTCCCCGGCGTCCCCAACCCGCCAGTCAGCACCACTAACGCGTGGTCGCCGGGGACCTCCGGCCTCCATGGATGATATCTTTTCCCCTCTAAAATCATACTACTAGCAAAGCTTGGCACCCGTTGCAGAACTTTGTACACCCTTTTAGCAAAAATAATGTGTAGAGCTATTCAGAACGGTTAACCCGTGTTCAAGAAACATTGCAAAATAATTGCATCCTGTTATTAGGAATGTTTTCACAGTATGTGTTTTGTAATAAGATGTACACTAATATATATTGCCGCGCCCGCACCGATCTCCTTCCTTCGCCATCCAGCCGTTTGATCGTCTCCCAATTCATCAGCACGGAGTTGGGTCCAGTGGGACGACGAACAAGTTGTTGGCCTCAATCGGATCCATGACGATGGTGACGAGGGCGGGGGCGGTGACGATGAGGGTGGAGAGGGCGGTGTGGGACGCAAAAAGAGTGGGGGTGAATTGTGAAAAAACAGGAGCTTCGAGTGGGGTTTTGACTGGGTCAAGACTGTTGGAGGAATTAGGGCTCGGGTGGCCGCACCGACCGCCCTTGCCCTCGAGCGCCGGGCTTGCCCTCAGCCCACTGACACGTGGGCCCGGCCCCACGCGTCAGTGAGCCAACGGCAGGATGCAGTACGGCAGAGGAGCCGGCTCCAACAGGTCCATCGCGATGGCGGCAAGGGCGTTGAGGGTGGAGAGGGCAAGGTTGGACAGGAAAAGAGTGGGGTGAATTGTCAACAACTGTGAGCTTTCAGACGTGCAAACCAGTCCAGCCCAATACGGGCATCCATCATTATGAATGATCCAGGCATATAGGGAAGAAAAATGAGCGCCAGAGTTGAAAATTCCCCAAGGAACTGAAATTCATAGCTTCTGGCTGTTATCTCGTCTTTGACTGCAATGCTAGGTTTATATAAGCACTGAAACCCGTAAGGTGAACCATTTCAACAGGCACGAAAAAGATTATGTCCTTTTCTATTACAGAACAAAACAATTGTTGATATCAATCAAAGCAGACAGAAATCAGGAGGTCAAGAACCAAAGATACAGCATAAACAAGACGCTGAGTTTCGCTGAAAGATGAATGGTTTGTCCTGATCGGTCCTGGGAATACCGAGCTTCTGGGAACGCATGGCATGGCATGGCAGCATGCATGCCCTCTGCTTGTGTTACCTTGAGAGAGGGACAAGCTAACAGCATTGATACTGACCTTAATTTACTACTACTTGGCCTTCTTAACAAGTGTGGAGGTGCGGAACTCTGCATCGTCTCTAACGAAGGTCCACCAAAGATAGGTGAGAGGAATGGTGCTCGCGTGCCACAGCGAATGTGCATCGGCATACCCCTTGTATGGAGGAAAGTCATACACTTCAAGAAGCATAGCTAGAGCTCCTCCGAATATGACGATCCAAACCTTGAATCGTGACGGATGATGGGTCACAACAGCCCAGGTTGTCCATGCCACAATGTGAACAACACCCATTGCCACACAGACTTTCATGTTCCATCCTGAAAAGGCATATAAACGCAGCAGATGCACATGAATTAATAATATGTTTCTACACAAGGCGAAGTGTGTGTAAGGTAAACTGAAGACGCAATTATTCAGTCCATTAATGATAATATTCCGTCCGTCGTATCTTTTATTTAACTTGTAACACCACAAAACATGGGAAAAGTAACAACTACAAGATTGTTGAGCCTAGCTAGTAAAATATTTAATTTGATATATGTATGCAGGATAGATCTTGTATGAATGAACATAGCAAAAGATCAAATACTGTAGGAGAAGCAAAAGGAACTTTACCATAGTCAAGTTCATAGAAGTTAAGATACAAGATGTGTGTTGTAACGAATGCTAGAATAGGTGCAGCAAACATCACCCTGCCAGCCTCATCCTTGACATTAAAAGTTCTTAGCAATGTAAGGATTAAAGAGTAGCCAAGTTGGGCCACAGCTGAAGAGTAATCCAGTTTCTCAGTCAAGTCAATATCCCTACAAAATGAAGAATGATGCTGCTGAGTAAGATATCAAACACTATCATGACAGCATGCCCAAGCTTTGAGCAAATGCACACCTAGTATGGAATATAGTGCTCCAGAACCATGCATTCAGTGATAATATTGCATAGATATGCCACAGGCCAGTGTATTCGTAGTATGTCCTCTTCGTCTGAGGTCTAAGAGGTAATCTGTAATTCACTTGGAGGAAGAATGAAAGCCAGCCAATGAAGTGCGTCAATAGGTTGAGAGCAGACAGTGCAGCTGAAAGGGGCTCCTGATAAATGGCAAACAAGTTAAGACATGTAGTAGTGGTAGTCATGATGGTGAAATAGTAGTATCACTCATCAACATACAAGCCAAAACATGCCTGGAAGACAGAAACACGTTTGAAGGGCCATTTTCCATGATATTTAACAGGGCTCAGGCCACCTAATTGCCGTTCCTCTTCTCTTCGTATCATGCAGTAGTAGCGGCAGTCTGACATACAGCTTTGGTGCTTCCACTGCATGTAAAGGGGCTCCTGTGTGTACCAAGAACTTCCGGCAGATGTGCTGTCATTCTCCTGGGACTGACAGTGGCTGATGATGTTACTTCCAATAACCCCTGTATTCTTACACTCCTTCACACAAGTTCTGCAGGTTGATCACTATGCAAGTTACTAAAAACTTCTAAACAGTGTAAAATCAGAATGACAGCAACTGAAAGGTCGATAGATGAACAAATTTCAGGAATCCAACAGGTTTTCAGTTCAAATTTTGTTAAGAAAAATACAAAAGGAAAAATAAATATGGTGAACCCAATTACTTTTTACAAAATACATCTAGAAACTAATAGCCGCTTTTTAGAGTCCATGGAGTCCAGGAAAAAAAGACAGGCAGAAAGCAGATATTATAGGTGGTACTTATTGCACAAGCAAAATGGAAGGATACTAGAAGAAAATAATACTGCAAGTATGATACTATAAATTAATCATGAACAATTCACGCACTGGAAAAGAAATAGCTTTCACAGGTGTCGCCTAGTTATTGACTCACGTTAATCCACTGTTAGTGTTTTGTTTAAAACTGGGGTTATTCTACCATTGTGCTGTTATATCTCCTAATGTGGAGCACATAAATTCAATCTATCGTATTATATGAGATATTATTTACTATTTGTTCTTGTATCCTGAAATTTGATCACGAGCACCTAGGCTTCCTGTCACCCCAGGTTGCTTCGACTGGCTGTCACAAAACAGCTACGGAACAGATGATGTGCAAGCAAACGCATCACAAAACAGCTACGGAACAAGATAATTCCCTTAACCCTGTCCCACAATTTAGCAGAATCTAATCAACTGCATCTAGAACAATTTTATTTAAAAATTGATAAAGCTAACAAAATGTTATGGTAAATAAATGGCAAGGGGGTACATTGGATTGAAGGGAATCCATAGGAATTTGATCCTACCTTTCTGAACAAAGAAATGCCCCCCCCCCCCCTCCCCCCTCTGAAATTTCAGGGGTACTATTCAACAATTCAGTATGAATCAAAACTACGGAAATTCCAGAACCAACCTATCCAAGGCCTGGAATCAAGTATAAGAAAATAAACGGCAATCTAGCGAAAGGGCACGTCATCTGCAACACGAGATGAGTCAAGAACTGCTCTCACCTGTACAGCGGATGAGCATCTCCCGGGCTGGCCTCGACGGAGCCGACCACGAATCCGACTGCAAGAAGGGAAGCCAATCGAACCACCCAGAGGCTGCTTCCGGCCATCCCGGCGGTCGCGCCTGGGTACAGTCCGTGAGCCCAAGATCACGGAGAATGTTGAAGCCCTGTTCAGACTCCAAGTACCAAAGGGATAGAATTAGACTTCTAGCAAGTGGAAAATGAATATGGAGCAGATCATTAGCTATCTGCACTGTACATTAGCTTTAGTAAGGCAATGGCAGCAGGTGTGTACCTTGGGTGGGAGCTGCTGCCGCCTGCGAGCGCGAAGTGGAGATCTAAACCGGCGAGCTGCCACCAGCGCCTGCCTCCGTGCCTCGCTGAAGGCTGCTGACTGGCCTGCTGCCTGAGAAGGCCAGAAAGCTGAGGGTGGAGCCGGGGGACGGGGAGGAACCGTCCGGGGAAGGAGAGGAGCAGTCCTCGCCGCCGGGTCAAAGGCGGGCTCACGGAGCGGAGCGGACGGAGCGGCCGTGGTCTGGTGGAGGCCGGCGGAGGCGGCTCTGCTGAGAGCCGACGAAGGGGAGGGGAGCGGCGGCGGCGGTGGACGGCGGAGTGAGCGAGGCTGGGAGATGGGTCGTGGTCGTGGCGGCGCAGTCGGAGATGGAGATGGGAGAGGACGAGGAAAAAAGGATTGGGCTATTGATTGATTTGGTCGTTGGGGGCCGGCCATTTTCGCTAACCAGACGGACCCTTGGGCTGGTGGAAAAAAGGCCACTCAGGCCTTCTTTGATTTGTACGAATTGTGTAGGAATTTTATAGGATAGGATTTTCAAAGAATGTTTTTTGGGGGTTGTAGGAATGAATTCTTATTCCTATGCAGTAGGATAGAAACTAATTCTTCACATTTCAAAGAAAAAGAAGCATTAGCCTAGGCTCAATGAAAAAACTCATATCATATGCATCAAACGACATTCATTTTTTTTCTAGGAATTGAGATACATGTCATCACACTTTCTATGATTTTCTAATTCTTACGATATTCCTATCCTATGAACAAAAGGAGGTCTCCGTCAAGACCCTCATACCCAACCCAGAAAAGAAAAAAAGGGAATAACTAACTAAGGTTACCCCTTGCGGGGACCTCCGGGGGTGCGCTAAGTGGTACGTTCAGCTGCCGTCACATGTCACGTGTTGGGTGCTTTCTATGTAAAAAAAAATTTATTCGTGTTTTCGGGGTTTAGATGAGATTCATTTAGGGTTTTCTTTTGCTTTCGGTTTCTGCCGATTTTTACCTAGGTTTGGAGAGAGAGAGAAATGCTATGCTTCACGAATTTTTTTTTTTCATGAGAAGCACAGGTTTGCTTCCGCGAGAAGCATAATTGTGTTTATCAAGGAAAATAAAAATTGTGCTTCCACAAGAAGCACAGATATGCTTCATGTGAAAGTATAAATTTCCTTCCGTGGATGTGCTTCTCCAAAAAAAAGGAAAAGCACAGCATGTGCTTCCAAAGAAAGGGAAAACCCACAACCATGCATTTGGGCTTCGTTTTTTTCTTCCCTTTTTCAGTACTCACTTTTTTGTGTGAATTAGTTTTTATTTTTTGGGATTTTGTTATCTTGGATTTTTTTTGTTTCTCAGTTTTTTTATTTTTGGTTTCTGTGTGGAAAAAATTTCGTCAGAACCTATTAGCGTTAGATCTAGTCTCAAATATCTCGACGTGAGAAATCCATTGCTGAATACGATTTGGTATTTGGATGCACGGGTCAAGAGATAAAACATTTTGGAAAAATGAATCTATAAAAAAAAGGAAAACTTTCTGGTTCCGACAATTGATGCACATGCAGTGCCCCCATTTGTCAAATCAGAGAAAATGGGGAAGTGGACTTTGCAAAAGGTAACCCTTAACTAATGATTTTGAAGAAAAGCACAAAACCCGGAGAGCTCCCAATCACCGTGGTCCCTATCTCCCACGTAGGTCGATAGATATCAACCAAACGCGCACCCACTCGCAACGCACGAAACGTACTACGCGGCCTAGTTCACATGTTTTTCTGTGTGCTTCCCGCCAGTTTTGGGAAGGCTCTATGGGTTTTCTTTTTTCCAGTTTCTTTTTTGTTTCTTTTCGTTTTTCTTCTTTTACCTTCATTTTTTATTTTTATTTTTTATTTCATGAACAATTTTTGAAATGTTTTTTTAATCACGAACATTTTTTGAAATCTTGAATTTTTAAAAAATTCAATACCATTTTGCAAATTCATGAATTTTCGTGAAATTCAGGAACATTTTTTGAAATACAGAACAATTTTTAAACTGTGAACATTTTTTGAAGTATGTGAGCATTTTGAAATTCAAAACATTTTTTAAAAATTTGAGACCATTTTTAAATTTTTGGATTCAAAATTTGGGAACATTCTTTCAAATTCGTGAACAATTTTTAAATTTGAGGACATTTTTCAAAAACTTGGAACATTTATCTTTGGAACCGTGCATCCAAATACCGAATCATTTTCACCGTTGGAGTTCTCGTGTCCGGATCTTTAAAACTAGATCTTGTATAGCTTTTATAAGTCATGTACCTTTAAAAATGTGAAAGATAGATTATGGGGGAAAGTTAATGGATGGATAAAAGGAGCAACTTCTGATATTTTCGATGTTATGTTTCAAGCTACCCCGGGGATTATGTGAACATCTAAAGAAACTCATCATACAATTTTTTGGGGGAAGCAAGGAAGGCCAACGGAAATGACATTGGGTATCATGGAAATCAATGACACATCTAAACATTTTAACCTCGCTCTTTTGGCTCGACAAGCTTGGCGTACCCTAACTAGCCTTGATTCCATGTGTGCTCGGATGATCAATTTTATTTACTTTTCCGCTGGTACTATTGTTATTGTTGAAGTGGGTTCCAATCCCTCTCAAATATGGGGTTCAATAGTGGAAGGTAGAGACGAGCTCTCTCAAGGTCTCATCAGAAGGTGCAGTAATGGAGTTTGGGCACATATTTGGGCATAGAACTGATACAAAGGGCACTTCTATGAGGTCGGTTGCTTGTTTACCTAATAATTCATCCATGTGTTGTTGGTGAGCTACTCCCTCTCTCCCATAATATAAGAGCCCATAATATAAGAGCGTCTCCTTCCCATAATGTTAGGCGTATTAGTTTCAGCACGAAAATTAGCGCAGGTTTACTTGAGCGATCCAATCTCAAACATAGATGGCGCTGTGAGCTAACCTTATGAGAGACCCAGCCAGCGATTCGTTTTCCTTTCCAGAAACCTAGGGATTGTTAGTTATGGTGTAACTGAATGAGGGAAGAAGGCATGTGAGCCTAAGATTATGGGATTGCATGCAAAACTAATACACCCAAGATTTTGGGAAGGAGGGAGTAATACTTTTGTAACATGGAGAGACTACTTAATTCAATATATTTTTCTTCCTATTGATGCAACTGCAATGAAAAGTATTCCTCTTTGCACTCTCCCGGTGGATGATTTCTGGGCTTGTCAGTTTGATAAGAAGGGTTCTTTTCCGTGGGATCGACCTATATAGAATGTTAGCAAGCACAATAAATAGGTTGAGGATTGGCTAGAAGAAAGAGAAGCAAGTTCAAATGGATATGTGGAGGAGAAGCACTAGATGTCCCTCTAGAATTTCTAGGTGCCGGCTGTCGTGGATCTAAGACTGACAGTAGAATGGGGTAGGAATAAGGAGGCAAGGTCCTAGCTATGGCGAAGTTTTACACGCGAGTTTTACGAGTTCAGGCCCTTCGCGGAGGAAGTAATAGCCCTACGTCTCGGTGCCCGGAGGCGATCAACTGGATTATGCGTGTGTGTGTGTGTGTGTGTTACAGGGGTGCGAACCCTTGTGCCAGAGGAGGGGGTGGCTTATATAGAGTGCGCCAGGACCCCAGCCATCCCACGTTACAAGGAGTTCAATGTACATAAAGAGGGAGCGTTACAGGTAACGTCCATAATAAAGTGATATAAATGATCATTAAGTCTATGGGTAAACGCCCGACCGTTGTTGTGCAAAGTGACTTTAGACCTTCTGTCTGTCGAGTGATTTCTGTTACGGTCGAGTGACATTGAGTCTTCTGAGTGGAATGCTTCTGGTCGAGTGGATGATGCTATCCTTTGAATGCTTCTGACTTTAAGGTGATGTCCTAGGGGAGGGTGTCTAGGTCATGCCTATGACCCTACCCTAGGTACATAGCTTCATCATTAGCCCCCGAATGGTTCAGGGTTCGAGTGGAGAAGGAGTTGAGAATACTTCCGACTCAATTTTTGCGTTTCGGAAGTGTCTTGCCTGGTCCAACGAATCAATACGATGACTCCAACTTCTTTTTCAGTCGCCTTGATCCATTCTTGCTTTTGTCGAGTGAACTTTAATCGCCAAGCTTCGAGTGTTGGTATGGAAAAAAATCTTACGTCTGACAGGTTGCTCTGCTGCTCGCGGATCTCGCGGGATTCGAATTTTGGGAAGCGTGCAGGGCGGAGGAGGCCGCAGTAATCAGGCTGGATTAGGCAGGGCCACCTCGATTTCCGCACCACCTTTTTCGCCACGTATCGCGTGCGCAACTGTTGCGGGATTTGATAGGATCGTCTGGGCCCACGGGTCAGCCACTCGGAAACGACCTCATATAAGGCGTCGGACTGGGGTCTTTGCACAGTGCGTTCCCATTCTTCCTCTTTCTTCTTTGTTATCTCCATCGCATCCACCTCTGCTCCCGGCGCCGCTGTTCTGTTCGATCTCCGCCCGCAGCAATGGGGAAGGAGAAGACGGTGGCTTTGGAGCGCGCGAAGAAGGCGACGGCGAAGGCGAAGGGGAAGAAGTCCAGCCGGGGCGGATCTTCGTCGAGGTCCGGCCTGCCGCGTGGCTGGATCCAGGGCGATTGGATCCGGTCGATGATTCGTCAGGATGACATTGACGATCTGGCCGAGGGGGGATTGATCCCCCACGGATCCGCGCGGCTCCCGGAGGGCGAGACCGAGCCGCGGCCGTAGGAGGGTGAGTGCGTTCTCCTCGCCACTCACGTCGACCGCGGGTTTTCTTTGCCTCCTCATCCTTTCTTCCGAGCTTTCTTGAACTTTTTTGGAGCACAACTCCACCACTTTTCTCCCAACACCATCGTGTACCTTGCTGCCTTCGTGTCTATGTGCGAGAATTTCTTGGGTTGTCGACCACACTGGGGCCTCTTCAAGCACATTTTCACGTGTCGCTCTCAGTCGGTCAAGAAGGCCAATCCGAGTGATGAAAAGACGCAAGTGATCCAGATGTGTGGGGGTCTTGGGATTCAAATGAGGGGTAAAAGCTCTTTCCCAGCATTGATCCTTCCCGAGTCAGTCCGAGGGTGGCAGTCGACCTGGTTCTACTGCAAAGACTAGCCGACTCCAGGTCAGTCGACTGGACTTCCCCCATTTTCCATGGCTCGAGTAGAGAAGCCATCTGCCTTGAAAGTGACCTCGGAGGAGAAAGCGGAGGTGAAGGTGCTGGTCGAGCAAGTGGTCCAGCTCGTCCGGAATGGCGTGACCGGCATGGACCTGTTGGAGGTCTTCCTCAGACGCCGCATTCAGTCGCTTCAAGCTCGTGACCATCCGATGTGGATGTATTCGGGCATTGATGATTCCACTCGGATCCACCCAGAAGAGGTCGACGAGGATACGGTGGAGAAGTGGTTGAGGGGTATCACTGGCAACAAAGATAATCCCAGGGGGTCCAGGAGAGTCCCTCCACTCGACAACTCGTATGAAACAGACAAGGTCCAACTCTGAATTGTCGAGTGTTTTCTTGATTTATCATGTAACTGCTTGTTGTCAACCGACTGATTTTTGTTTCACTTGTTGTCTTCAGGCCCTTACTGAGATGTACTCGATGCCCAATGGGGAGCAGGAGCAGGATCCAGAGGGGGAGGCGAGTGGAGGCGAGAGCGGCGAGTGGCACTCTGACGGAGAGGAGGACAAGGAGAGCGACGACCCGAGTGACGAAGAAGAGGTCGACTCACCTCCCCGTAGGGAAAGGCGATCCAATCACACTCATGACCCGGCAAGCATCCGCGGCAAAGCGACCGCGCAGACCGGGCAGTCGTCAAAGCACCCTCGGACGTCTTCTCCAGCACCGACTGAGAAGGCACCGAAGTAATCGAAAGTTGTGCCGTCAAAACCGCAGAAAGCCTTGCCCAAGATCAAAGTGACCATTCCCACTGTTTTCGGGTAATAGTTGGACTTGAATTCTTTGTTTAGTACGAATTGGGTTTTGGTCGACTCACAGTTATAGACATGACCGACTGAATCTTGAAATTTGTAGTGCTGCTATCTCCGAGACTTCCGCTTACAGGAATGAAGATGAAGAAATGGAAGATGCAGTCACCTCCAATCCGGGTACGATTCTCGTAATCCTGTCCTCATTTACTCGGTCATTTTATTGGTCGATTGAATTTCTGGCAATTGATTCTTTTTGCAGCTCCTCCCAATGTCATTGATCTTCCAGATGATGACGAGGATGTGCCACTGAGATCCCAGGGGAGAAGAAACAGGAAGGCGTCAGCTGGAAAGACACCTCAGTCTGCATCGGCGACCGAAACGGCAATCCAGGAAGGTGTCAATGCCAACCGGAATTATGTAACCTTCGCCGTACCACTGACGAGTGCTCAGCCTTCAGCGTCGACTGCTCAGACTCCAGCCGATCCATCTTCGCTCTTTACTGCACATCACGTCCCAGAGGACCAAGTGGGTGCTGCCAAGGAAGCTATACGCCAGGCGGGCATTGCTACCTCTTGAGCACTGTGTTGGTTTTCCCTTGAAGAGGAAAGGGTGATGCAGCAAAGTAGCATAAGTATTTCCCTCAGTTTTTGAGAACCAAGGTATCAATCCAGTAGGAGGCCACGCACGAGTCCCTCGCACCTACACAAACAAATAAATCCTCGCAACCAACGCGATAAGGGGTTGTCAATCCCTACACAGTCACTTACGAGAGTGAGATCTGATAGATATGATAAGATAATATTTTTGGTATTTTTATGATAAAGATCCAAAGTAAAATAAAAGGCAATAAAAATAACTAAGTGTTGGAAGATTAATATGATGGAAAATAGACCCGGGGGCCATAGGTTTCACTAGTGGCTTCTCTCAAGAGCATAAGTATTTTACGGTGGGTGAACAAATTACTGTTGAGCAATTGACAGAATTGAGCATAGTTATGAGAATATCTAGGTATGATCATGTATATAGGCATCACGTCCGACACAAGTAGACCGACTCCTGCCTGCATCTACTACTATTACTCCACACATCGACCGCTATCCAACATGCATCTAGAGTATTAAGTTCATAAGAACAGAGTAACGCTTTAAGCAAGATGACATGATGTAGAGGGATAAATTCATGCAATATGATAAAAAAACCCCATCTTGTTATCCTCGATGGCAACAATACAATACGTGCCTTGCTGCCCCTACTGTCACTGGGAAAGGACACCGCAAGATTGAACCCAAAGCTAAGCACTTCTCCCATTGCAAGAAAGATCAATCTAGTAGGCCAAACCAAACTGATAATTCGAAGAGACTTGCAAAGATAACCAATCATACATAAAAGAATTCAAAAGATTCAAATATTGTTCATAGATAAACTTGATCATAAACCCACAATTCATCGGTCTCAACAAACACAACGCAAAAGAAGATTACATCGAATAGATCTCCACAAGAGAGGGGGAGAACATTGTATTGAGATCCAAAAAGAGAGAGGAAGCCATCTAGCTAATAACTATAGACCCGAAGGTCTGAGGTAAACTACTCACACTTCATCGGAGAGGCTATGGTGTTGATGTAGAAGCCCTCCGTGATCGATGCCCCCTCCAGCGGAGCTCCAGAACAGGCCCCAAGATGGGATCTCGTGGGTACAGAAGGTTGCGGCGGTGGAATTAGGTTTTTGGCTCCGTATCTGATCGTTTGGGGGTACGTAGGTATATATAGGAGGAAGGAGTACGTCGGTGGAGCAACATGGGGCCAATGAGGGTGGAGGGCGCGCCTGGGGGGGGGGGTAGGTGCGCCCCCCTACCTCGTGGCTTCCTGCTTGATTTCTTGACGTAGGGTCCAAGTCCTCTGGATCATGTTCGTTCCGAAAATCACGTTCCCGAAGGTTTCATTCCGTTTGGACTCCGTTTGATATTCTTTTTCTGCGAAACTCTGAAATAGGCAAAAAACAGCAATTCTGGGCTGGGCCTCCGGTTAATAGGTTAGTCCCAAAAATAATATAAAAGTGAATAATAAATCCCAATAATGTCCAAAACAGAAGATAATATAGATGGAGCAATCAAAAATTATAGATACGTTGGAGACGTATCAGGCATCATGATGGAGCAGATGAAGGTGGTCCGGGAAGATAGCCAAGCGGCTTACGACGCCAGCTCAGCCCTTCAGAGCAACGTCCAGGTTGGTTGATCTCGGACTGACTCTTTAACTTGTCGCTTGTTCTGTTAGGATATGGTACCTGAAAACTTTCTTTGAAGAATCTTTGCATCTGTCTACATTTCGCATTCATACACCCACTGGGTGTTTTGACTTGCCATTTAGCAAATTTGTATCTTGAGTCGACTAGGTTGTGTTGATTGGATCTTTGAACTGGTGGGGGCACGCTGAGTGCACCCACTGGGTGTAGTCCCCGAGACTATAGTTGACTGCGGACAGTCGACTGTGGTCTTAAAATTAGAATTTTTTTTACACTCGGCCTGGACAGGTCACGTCGAGTGGAACCTGAACCAGTGGGGGCACGCTCAGTGCACCCACTGGGTGTAGTCCCCGAGACCGTGGTCGACTGCGGGCAGTCGGCTATGGTCTGAGAACAACTTGCCTCTTTTTTTTACACTCGGCCTGGACAGGTCACGTCGAGTGGAAACTGGACCAGTGGGGACACGCTAAGTGCACCCACTGGGTGTAGTCCCCGAGACTACTGTTGGATGTTTGATTCGGAAGTAGTCTTAGAACTTGGTGAATTTATCAGACCATTGCTCTGAAGTAACCAAATCTTTCCATCTGTCGATTGACTGTATTTTGATTATAGAAATCCTGTGAACTTGGAGCTCGTTTTGTTGACCTGGAGAAGAAGCAGATTCAGCTCAGCCTCGATCTGGAGCTGGCCAAGACAAATCTGCAGAAGGCCAAGGATGAAGCCACCGGTAAGAGAAAACTTGTTGACTGATTTGTCTCTGAACCGAATGTTATTTGCTTTTTCTGAATCGAGCGTTATTTCTTTCAGAGAACCTGAACCAAGCTCTGGCGAAAAAGGATCAAGACCTTGCAGCCGCACAGAAAACAGCTGATGAGAAAACTGCACTCGCTGAACAGAAGCTAGCTTCAGTCGGCAAACTGGAAGAAGAAAACGCCAAGCTGAAAACTGCCCTTGATAAAGGCAATAAGGAAGCGACTCGCCTGAAGAAGGACAAGAATAATCTGACCAAGAAGATGGAAGGCATCGCTCGCAACAGGGACGATCTGGAGAACTATCTGGGAGGTCTTGCCAAGAAGCTGTTCGTCATGCTTGAAGGTATTTTCTTCGGCCCGACTGACTTGTTACTGTCGACTCGACATACAACCACCGACTCATCTTTGAATTGTGAGTGCAGAATTTTGCCAGAACTTCGAGGAAGAGACTGGGCAAGTTGAGACAAGCTTGGACCCCATCCACTCTCCAGTGAAGGATGAAGCTGCCATGAACGTACTCCGACTGGAGTCTCACTTTGCTGGTGTTGTCGACTATCTTGCTCGACTGAAAGTCGCAATGTCGCGGATCGACACAGCACTCTGGCCAAGGGCGACGCTCCAGAATGACCTCGAGTCTCTGATGACTCGACTCAATGAGGTTCTCGGTCGAGTGCAAGAATGGAAGAAGTCTTCTGCTCGGTGCGGCGCTGATGTGGCTCTGTCCTTGGTTCGTGTCCACTGCAAGGAAGCGCGAGAAGAGAAGCTGGCGGCGATCAAGGTTGCCAATACCAAGAGGCACGACTTCCAATCTTTCATGGAGACCTTTATTGCTGCTGCCACTCGGATTGCTGACGGAATCGACCTGGACGAGTTCGTCGAGCCTGCTAGCCCTCCTCCTGCGGAGTGAACAAACTTTTATGCCTCACCTTAAATTTGTCTCGGAATGCCGAGTGATTTTGTAACTGTTAAACTCCTTCGGGCTTGATGCCCGAGTACTTTAATCCGTGGTCCGGAACCTTGGGATTTTATTTGAACTTGGTTTATCTCCGAATATACTTGTGTTTGCCTTCGAGTGGAACTTGTTCTTCACTCAGAATAGTCTTTGTACTTGAGATGCAGCTCTGAGGAGGAGGTCCCAGTTGAAAGAACATGCGGTGCCCCCATGTTTGGTTTTGGTAATCTATGACAATCTCTATGGACTAACGGTTGCCTTGAGTAATATTTGAAGGATTTGTCCATAGGCATTTCTTGAAGTCCATGTGCTGGTTTCAAGGAGTTTATGTGGTGACCAAGGTGTTATTAAGGAATTATCCAAAGATTGGTCATGTGAGAGTTGAGCTTATTTCAAGCATGTCTTGAAGAAGAAGATTGTGTGATCATTCATGTTTACCTTCAAGACATCATCCAAATGAAGAGGGTTGGAAAGAGTCAAGGTTGATCAAGACTAAGTCAAGAGTGAATCAAGTTGATCAGCACACAAAGCGCACAAGATGTACCGAGGGATCAAGCGATCCCATGGTATGGTAAGCATTGTCAATTACGCTTTCTGTACTAACCCATGGTCTTCGTGAGAGTTCTTTGTGGGGTTAGGTTGCGGTGTGCAAGTTCAAGTGAAGCGGGCAAGTTCAAGTAAAGCATCACGAAGAGATCAAATGCTTGAAGCTTGCCATCCATTGTGGTGACAATGGACTTGTGAAGATGTGCGGAAGGGTGGCTCACCCATAGTGGAGTATGGGGGAGCAATCAACTAGTCTTCATCGAGCCAACGCAATCAAGAAAGGTGGTCCATCTTGAGGGAGTCAAGATCGTCATCATCTAGCTCAAGTGGACCATGTGCAAGGCAAAGGTTTGCTCTTGATAGGTTTTCTATTTTACCGATCTCATGATGGTAGTTGGGAGACCGGGTTATAGGATCGATTGTCATACTATCAAGGGGGGCTCTCGATGAGTAGCTTGATCGTATCATTCATAGAGAGCTCAAACCATTGCATCCTTGCATCATCTTTATTGGTTCTTGTTTGGTTCTTCTCTTTGTGAGTTTTGGAGCTTATGGTCATCTTGATGACAAGCTCGAGTTCATCGAAAATGGAGTTCACTCGCATCTTCTATGATGTTTTCGATGTTGGAGGTTATGCCGGTTCTTCTCGGTTGGAGGTTTCACTACTCTATTTGTTAGGCATACCTCCCCTGCCTCTTCTTACTATAACAAGCTTGAGTTGTATTGTATCCAACAAGCTTGAGTTTGCTCAATTCGGAGCTCATATGAAGAAGTTTTGGCAGTTCTGTTTTTCTCCCTGCGGTAGTACCGCGGTGGCAGCGGTAGTACCGCTTGTAGCGTCAAGCGGTAGTACCGCTCCAGTACCGCTCTACTACCGCCTCGATTTTGGGTCTGCTCTTTTCGTGTCGGGTTCAGCAGTAGTCGCGCGGCAGTAAGGCATGGTAGTACCGCCCATAAGCGGTAGTACCGCTCCGGTCGAGCGGTAGTACCGCTACTGCACTACTGCCACCGTACTCTGCTCTGTCCTGCCTCCTTTTGTCCCATGTTCTGTTCCTCCAGCGGTAGTACCGTTGGGGTGAGCGGTAGTACCGCTTATCGGCGGTACTACCGCCCCAAGGTTCTTGTTTTGTTGCTCCTTTTCACTGCTTCTTCCGCCCGAGCGGTAGTACCGCTCGTGTGCGGGCTGAGCACATAACGGTTGGGTTTTCCCCCTCCTATAAAAGGGGGTCTTCTTCCCCAATGAACCTTATCCTTTGAGCTCGTGTTCTTCCCCCATTGGTGACCTTCTTCGAGCTTGCTAACTCTCAATCCCTCCATGGATTCTTGCTAGTTTTTGAGGGAAAAGAGAGAGGAGATCTAGATCCACATTTCCACCAATCACTTTCTCCTCTATGTGAGGGGAACCCCTTGGATATAGATCTTGGAGTTCTTGGTGTTCTCCTTCTTGTTCTTCCTCTCATTTTCCTCCCTAGCATTAGTTGCTTCGGTGGGATTTGAGAGAGAAGGACTTGGGCACTCCATGTGCCCTTGCCATTGCATTTGGTGCATCGGTTTGAGTTCTCCACGGTGATACATGGAAGTTACAAGTTGAGAAGCTTATTACTCTTGGGTGCTTGGTACCCTTGAGCTTGTTCATCTTGGGTGCTTGGGCGCCCTAGACGGTTGGTGGTGTTCGGAGCTCAATCATTGTGGTGAAAAGCTCCGGGCAAGCGTCGGGGTCTCCAATTAGGTTGTGGAGATCGCCCCGAGCAATTTGACGGGTTCCGGTGACCGCCCCCAAGGGTTTCCAAAGTGTACGGGTTCGGTGACCGCCCCCAAGGGTTGCCATTTGTACGGGTTAGGTGACCACCCTCAAGGGTCCCTTAGTGGAATCACGGCATCTTGCATTGTGCGAGGGCGTGAGGAGATTACGGTGGCCCTAGTGGCTTCTTGGGGAGCATTGTGCCTCCACACCGCTCCAAACGGAGATTAGCATCCGCAAGGGTGTGAACTTCGGGATACATCGTCGTCTTCGCATGCCTCGGTTATCTCTTACCCAAGCCCTTTACTTATGCACTTTACTTTGTGATAGCCATATTGTTTCTTGTCATATATCTTGCTATCACCTAAGTAGTTTTTCTTGCTTAGCATAAGTTGTTGGTGCACATAGGTGAGCCTAGTTGTTGTAGGTTTTGTGCTTGACAAATTAACCGCTAGGTTCATTCCGCATTTGTTCAAGCCTCAACCGTAATTTTTTTAAAGCGCCTATTCACCCCCCTCTAGGCGACATCCACGATCTTTCACCAGTCGACCTGCACCTCGTCGTCCTTGCGGATCAGGACGGGCGCATGTTGTATTTGTGGCGCAGCTCCGAAGAGAAGGTTGCAGTCGACCTGCACCTCGTCGTCCTTGCGGATGAGGATGGAGCGCACGTTATACTTGTGGCGCAGCTCCGAAGAGAAGGTTGCAGTCGACCTGCACCTTGTCGTCCTTGCGGATGAGGATGGAGCGCACGTTATACTTGTGGCGCAGCTCCAAAGAGAAGGTTGCAGTCGATCTGCACCTCGTCGTCCTTGCGGATGAGGATGGACTTCAAACTTAGGCGAGTGCTGGACTGTAGCTAAGCCCCCGAGTGTGAGGGTTGCTCACCACTCGGTAGGATTTTTTAAACTTAGGCGAGTGCTGGACTACAGCTAAGCCCCCGAGTGTGAGGGTTGCTCACCACTCGGTAGGATTTTTTAAACTTAGGCGAGTACTGGACTGCAGCTAAGCCCTCGAGTGTGAAAGTTGCTCACCACTCGGTAGGATTTTTCAAACTTAGGCGAGTACTGGACTGCAGCTAAGCCCTCGAGTGTGAGGGTTGCTCACCACTCGGTAGGATTTTTCAAACTTAGGCGAGTACTCGACTGCAGCTAAGCCCCCGAGTGCGAGGGTTGCTCACCACTCGGTAGGATTTTTCAAACTTAGGCGAGTACTGGAGTGCAACTAAGCCCCCGAGTGAGAGGGTTGCTCACCACACTACAAAAAAAAGACACATCCGTGACATTTTGGGCCGAACGAAAAAAAATTCTGTCATACATATGACACTTCTATGACGATAACTGTGACAAAACCCGGTATCATCATAGATGTGGTGGGCTCCTACTTCTATGACAAAAAATCATGACAGAAAATGGGCTTTTCGTCCTGGGCGGGCCGGAGACACAGCTGCATGACATTCTTTGGGCCGTCCATGATGGAAAAACCGTGGTAGAAGCGAGGGGAGGAAAATTTCGGGGAGTTCCCGGTTACGGTGGGAGGTCGGGGGCCGAGCGATGCGCGTTTCTCTCGTACACGTACGCGCGTGTGTGCGAGGCGTTGGCTCTAACTGAACCCGAGCGAGGCGTTGGGCTCTAACTGAACCCGAGCGATTGCACTGCAGGCTACGCGTTACTGAACCCGAGCGATCGATCGATGGCTGTTAACTGAACCCGATCGAGCGATTCCTTCGCTACTGCTGCTAATTGAAGCCGATCGATGCTGCCTCTGGGATGAACAGTGAGCGTTGCGGGGGGGGGGGGGGGGTTGGGTGAACAGTGAGCGGTGGCGTTGCCTCTGGATGAACATGACCTCGTGGTGTGGTGGAGGGCTGGATGAACAATAGACGGTGGAGGGGTGCCCATGGAGGGGTGGTTGAACAGGACCCCGTGGTGTGGAGGGCTGGATGAACAGCAGACGGTGGAGGGGTGCCCGTGGAGGGGTGGTTGAACAGGACCCCGTGGTGTGGAGGGCTGGATGAACAGTAGACGGTGGAGGGGTGGTTGAACAGTAGCCGGTGGAGTAGCGCGCGGTGGAGGCTGGATGAACAGGAGCCCGTGGAGGCTGGAGGAGGTCGACGGTAGCCCGTGGAGGCTGGAGGAGGTCGACGGTGGAGATGAACAGTATCCCGTGGAGTCCCGTTATGCGGTACGCCACACCCCTCCCAATGAACAGGACCCCCGTTTCGACCGTAGGAGGTCTGTTTCGTCTGTTTTGCGGTACGCCACACCCCTCCCGATCAACAGGACCCCCGTTTCGACCGTAGGAGGTCCGTTTCCTCCGTTTTGCGGTACGCCACACCCCTCCCGATCAACAGGACCCCCGTTTCGACCGTAGGAGGTTCGTTTCCTCCGTTCTGCGGTACGCCAGGCCTCGTTTCCATCGCCTGTTCCGTCCAAGCCCTCCCGATGAACACGACCACGCATTCCATTCCGACCTAGCCGGTTGGCTCCCACACGTTCCGTTGCCTCCCGATGAACACGACGCATTCTGTTGCCTCCCCATGAACACGACGCATTCCGTTGCCTCCCCATGAACACGACGCATTCCGTTGCCTCCCCATGAACACGACGACGACGCTGTTTCTCCGTTCCGACCCAGCCATGTACATGAGCCCTGGCCGTACGTATGCGCGAGTAGGCGTTCAAGACGCCGCTCGTATGTACACATACGTGGCCGTATTTTCTTTCTTGCACCCTGGCCGCTGTACGTACGTGTACATGCTACGTGCGCGCCTCTACTACGGCACGTGCACGCCTCTACATCCACCAGTATATATGTACGTACACGTTCGCGACCAGAATGACAACGCTACGTACGCTTCGACCAGGTGGGTCCCGACTGTCAGGCACTTCCTTGCGTGTGAAGATGTAGCTGGTGGGTCCCAGCAGTCAGGGGGGCGAATCGTTTTGTTTTTTTGCCCGGACGCACTTCCTTGCGTGCGAAGGTGTAGCTGGTGGGTCCCAGCAGTTAGTGGGGAAACGTTTTTTTTTTGCGAAATACGGTGGCCCGTCCGGTGGGTTCCCGCTGTCAGGTGGAGGAATAATTATTTTGCACGTAATAAGGAGGCACTTCCTTGCTGCGGCCATGGACCCAGCTGTCAGCCTCTCCACGTACAGTCCACGTCCGATGGAAGCCGTTCCTTGACCACGTTGACCACGCCGCGCCGAGAGCACCAGGGCGGTGGACGACGACGAGGCCTAGGAAGGGGATGACGCGGAGCCGGGGAAGACGCGGCAGTGGATGCCCACGCGTAGAAGAGTACGAGGGTTCACTGGTTCGCTGCGGTGTGAGGTTGCCGTCGCCGCAGAATAACAGGGGGTGTGGGTGAGTAGAGGGATGGCCTGGCCAGCGGTGGGAGTAGTAGGGGGCGGTGAGGCCTCCGCCGCATCACAGCCGGCCACGGGAGGCAGGAGCACGAGGCACGACCGGCGCTGGTTTGGGCGGCTGGAGCAAGAAGACCAGAGGTTGAAGAAGCACTACGGTCGTTGGATGGACATCGTACGGTCACTGGAGCTAGAATCGTGCATATTGACTAAGTTGACAACGCCCTCCGTCCCCGTCAACTTAGTAGGCCCACAAGTCAGCCTGCCACTATACTGGGTCCCAGCTAACAGGGGGAGTATTCATTTTTTTCGTGCGTAATAAGGAGGCACTTCCTTGCGTGCGAAAATATAGCTGGTGGGTCAGCGGCGGTAACATTTTTTTCGTGAAATACAGAAGCCCTTTCGGTGGGTCCCTGATGTCAGGTGGAGGAATCATTATTTTATGCGTGATAAGGAGGCATTTCCTTCCGTGCGGCCGTGGACCCAGCTGTCGGCCTCTCCACGTACAGCCCACTTCAGATGCATGTCGGTCGTTGACCACGTTGACCAGGCCGCACCGAGAGCACCAGGGCGGTGGACGACGGGGAGGCCTAGGAAGGGAACGACACGGAGGTAGGGAAGACTCGGCAGTTGTTTCCCACGCGGAGGGGAGTACGACTGTACGAGGGTTTACTGGTTCGTCTGCCGTCGCCGGAGAATAACAGCAGGTGTGGGTGAGTAGAGGGATGGCTAGGCCAGCAATGGGAGTACGGTGGGGCGGTGAGGCCTGCGCGATAGCAGAGCCGGCCACGGGGAGGAGGGAGCAGGCAGTCCCGCCGGCGCTTGTTTGAGCGGCTGGAGCAGGAAGAGCAGAGATTGAAGAAGCACGACGGCCGTTGGATGGCCATCCAACAGTCACTGCTTGTGCGTCAACCTTTTTTTAGGAAAGCCTCAAATCTGTGGAAAACAGCATACAACCCATCTGCCATTATTTCTAATAATTTACAGCCCATTTGCTAATTATTAAGGTTTTTTTGGAGCCCATATTCTTTTTGTTAGCATTACAGCCCATATTGTGGCCACGGTTAAAAAATTATACGAAATTTTGCATATGTCGGTGTGGTCCGAACTGTTTTTAATCCCGAAATTTTGACTCACATTCAAACTGATTTTAAAATAAATGTATATCAATATAAAATCCAACAAATTCTCCACGCATAAAAATTAATGTAATTTAAAATCTCGAAATGAAAAAAAAGATATTTGAAACTAATTGCCGGTTTGATGTGTTTTAAAAATGTACAGCCCATTTCTCATTACTGATGGGCCATTTTCTCGGCCATCCGAATGAAAGCTCTCCTCGTCTTGAAAGATTTGCAGCCCAACAGGCCTGACAAAGCGACTTACTTGGCAAATCACAAAAAAATTGGGCTGTGGCCGTGGACCCAGCTGTCAGCCTCTCCACGTACAGTACTCTTCCGATGGAAGTCGTTCCTTGACCACGTTGACCACGCCACGCGGAGAGCACCACGGCGGTGGACGACGGCGAGGCCTAGGAAGGGGACGACGCGGAGCCAGGGAAGACGCGGCAGTGGAAGCCCGCGCGGAGAGGAGTACGAGGGTTCACTGGTTCGGCTGCGGTGTGAGGCTGCCGTCGCCGCAGGGCCTGGCCAGCCGTGGGAATAGTAGGGGGCGGTGAGGCCTCCGCGGCAGCACAGCCGGCCACGGGAGGCAGGAGCATGCGGCACGACCGGCGCTGCTTTGGGCGGCTGGAGCAAGAAGACCAGAGGTTGAGGAAGCACTACGGCCGTTGGATGGACATCGTACGGTCACTGGAGCTAGAATCGTTCATATTGACTAAGTTGACAAAGCCCTCCGTCCCCGTCAACTTAGTAGGCCACAAGTCAGCCTCCGACCATGGTGGGTCCCAGCTAGCAGGGGGAGTATTCATTTTTCTGTGCGTAATAAGGAGGCACTTCCGGTGGGTCCGAGCTGACAGCGGGGGGGGGAACGTTTTTTTCGCAAAATATGGTGGTCCGTCCGGTGGGTCCCAGCAGTCAGGGGCAAACATTTTTTTCACGAAATACGGTGGCCCGTCCGGTGGGTCCCAGCAGTCAGGGGGGAAACGTTTTTTCTGCGAAAATACTGGTGGCCCGTCCGGTGGGTCCCTGCTGTCAGGTGGAGGAATAATTATTTTGCGCGTAATAAGGAGGCACTTCCTTGCGGCTGCCATGGACCCAGCTGTCAGCCTCTCCACGTATAGTACTCTTCCGATGGAAGTCGGTCGTTGACCACATTGACCACGCCGCGTCGAAAGCACCACGACGGTGGACGACGGCGAGGCCTAGGAAGGGGACGACGCGGAGCCGGGGAAGACGCAACAGTGGATGCCCACGCGGAGAGGAGTACGAGGGTTCACTGGTTCGGCTGCGGTGTGAGGCTGCCGTCGCCGCAGAATAACAGGGGGAGTGGGTGAGTGGAGGGATGGCCTGGCCAGCGGTGGGAGTAGTATGGGGACGGTGAGGCCTCTGCGGCAGCACGGCCGGCCACGGGAGGTAGGAGCATGCGGCACGACCGGCGTTGCTTTGGGCGGCTGGGGCAAGAAGACCAGAGGTTGAAGAAGCACTACGGCCGTTGGATGGACATCGTTGACCACGCCGCGCCGAGAGCACCAGGGCGGTGGACGACGGCGAGGCCTACGAAGGGAACGACACGGAGCCGGGGAAGACACGGCAGTGGCTGCCCACGCGGCGGAGAGTACGAGGGTTGACTGGTTCGGCTGCCGTCGCCGGAAAATAACAGGAGGTGTGGGTGAGTAGAAGGATAGACAGACCAGGGATGCGAGTATGATGGGGCCGTGAGGCCTGCCCGGCAGCACTGCCGGCCACGGGAGGCGGGAGCAGGCGGTTCCGACGGCGCTGGTTTGGGCGGCTGGGGCAGGAAGATCAGAGACTGAAGAAGCACGATTGTCGTTAGATTGACATCTAACGGTCTGACACTGGTAGAGTCGATTGTTGACTAAGTTTCTTTTTTGAGAAACCTTGTGTATGCATGCACTTAGTAGGCCCACAAGTCAGCCTCCAAATCTGTGGCAGACAACATAAAGCCCATTTGCTATTTTTTATAATTTGCAGCCCATTTGCTAATTCTTAAGTAATTTATTACAGCCCATTTTGTGCCCAGGACCACAGTCAAAAAGTTCAACATTATTTTGCATATTTCGGTGGAGTCCGAACTGTTGTAATCCCGAAATGATAAACATTTTTTTAAGAACTTATTGATTTGCCAAAAAAATCGTTTTGTTTTTGTAAGCAAATAAGACGTGGGACAATTGAGTTGGTTTAAGGGAAAACCAGTGGTAAAAAATCAGCGCTGGGTGGGAAAAAACAACAAAAATAAGGATGTAAATATGAAAAGGGAATTTTATGTGTTTTCAATATAATGATACGTGTATATGAACTAGTAAAACTATAGGTAGAGATTAGAAAACGGATGTAGGACATGCGTTTCAAGAGGAAAATAGAACTGGGCTGTGTGTTTGATTCAGTAAAAAAACTGCCTGTGGATGTTGTAAGACAAAATATAACTAACGCTGGCGAGCCAGAGGCCAGTAGATACCTACTGGATCTTTGTGCCCCGTTGTCGTCATGGGCTGGGCCTGTTAAAAACAAAACCAACCCTGGGCAGTCTACAGCCCAGTTGAAACTTGCTCGACCTGAAAAAACAATATACGTGCTCAATAAACGAGAGAATTCTCAAGTACAGACTGATAACTGGGATGCAGCACGGATATTGTTTTTTTATCATGATAATAAGTGCATGCACTTATTTCGAAAAAATTGGAGAACTGGGAATTCGAAGGGCGGGTGCTTATGCTACCCATCAAATAAAACCAGGTGCCTGAAAATTCGTTTCGAAACAAATGATTCAGCTCTATATCCACGTCGACCCTCGGCATAATGGTTGGAAGCAAATGCAAGTTCATACCAAAAGATCGTTAACAACAATACCAACTTGCGGACGACAAGGTAGTACAACTACCAATACCAAACTAACTTATAATCTTTTTACTCCCGGCCCTAGTGTTCGTCTGGTAGAAAATCTTGTAGAGGACCAGCTCCCGCTCCTTCTCTTGCTCCAGGTCCCCGAGGTGGTACTGGTGCATCACCCAGTTGGTCCTCTGCTGGTCGAAGTTCTTGTTGGTGTGCAGCACCAGAACCTTTTTTGCTGCCCGTCTTGCCGGCCGTTGACCATCACTGGCAAGGTATTGCCGGTCTTGTGCCACATCGCGTGCATGCCGCACTCCGACTGTATCTTGCGACGCGTCCACGTGCCCCTTTTGAACGCCCTGGAATTGCGCTGGAAGAAATGCTTCCTTAGGCCACTCAGTGTGATACCTGCAGTATTGTGGAATACAGGTTTTAGTGTACCTAGTTGGCATTTTCATAACATCTTTGGCATGTTGCAGTCACTTGTTTCACTTTTTATTAACTGTCAAATTGTAATTGCTTCACCAGGTCTGCGTCTAAAAAGAAAAATAGAGCTATAAACAAAGGAATATGTTTGTGCAAGTAGACGGCCGATCGGTGTCTTACCTGGAAGTTTCTTAGGTTGGGTGTAGCATATGCCGTGCTCGCCGTCGATGGTTGGTATGAACAAATCGATGAGAGACTGAAATCTCGCGCTGTCAGCACTCACTTTGGCCTCAAGGTGCTCGATCAGCTCCTGATCCGTGGGATCGAACTTGACGCCAGCCGGCAGCACCGGCCAATCCTTCTTCGACTTGCATCGGTAATTCCAGTTATATGGTACTCAATGTATGATCAATCGACTGTTTTAAGTGAATGATGAAAGATTTCGACAGATAAGTGGTACTCCAAATCTGAAGTCCAGAATACCCGAACACGCTGCCGGGATTCTTGTGTCACCTCACGTGCAGCGTGTTGTCACGTCAATTCAATGTGTGGACATGATGAATAATTTGACCGACGTATACTAGTACTGCTACTGTACTACTTACTAGTCGTATTTAGTGTCACAATTTATACATAGGTTTAACTAACAAGTACGCACTTGAAGCCTAACTGATATATATATATATATATATATATATATATACATATATATATAATATATGGCTTCTGCACAGCATCTCCATCATCATTATCAGTACATCCTACGCAGGTGAGTTAGGATGCACTTGATCCCAGGAAGGTATCTATCCTTGAAACCAGAGGAGTGCTTCAAAGTAACAACAGTACATAATATCCAACAAAAGAGGGTCGTGCTACAGCAGCAGAATACATGGCTCAGTCTAGATATCAGCATGAATCAAGTTGTGCATATTTGCTGTTGGCATGAACCACATCGCCGCATGTCGGGTTTGCAAAAGCCATCCATCGCATGGAAGCTTGATGCCTTTCACACACTGAAGATTATCTGGCAACAAGCTGTGTCGACGAATATCTGGATATGGTGATTCATGAAACCCATGGTATGATGTGTAAACACAGCCCCCCTCACGAATGGAAGTTGCATAGCACAGTAATCATCGCCGGTGATATGATCGATGATTGGTTGGATGATCGGATAATTGAGCCCGAGGAACAAGGAGTGGTTGCCGAGGCTGTAAACCCGCCTCCAGTTGAATACGCCTGGCCCAACGGAGCCGGGATCTTTCTCGAACATGAAGCAGCCATAGCCATCAATGTCATGAACGCCCCACGCATTGTACTGCATGTGGTTTGATGTAATGGTTTGGTCAATTTGGTACGTGCGAATGAGCATCAAATGACTGCCGTTAGCTGAACGAGCGATAAACCACCACCCATCGGCTGGTATGATTCCAGGTCCTGGAATCATGAAGGCCAGCGCATTTGCGTCTGCTGCAACAATTCAAATTGGAGACCAAAAGGACAAAAATAAACAATCATGTTCAGAGTATGTGTGGAAGTAAGATTATTATAACAGTGACACATATCATAGACAGAGAATTGCAATGTCGTGGTCATAATCATACCCCAAGTTAAAAAAATAAGCCAATGGCTTTCATATTCTAGCAATATGTCATGGTTCAAACATCATGTAACAATGAGAGGAAAACAACTATGACAGCGCCTACTCATATTCTACCATAGCACTTACTACTACTGTTCTCATATCAACTCTAAGCAATAACATGCGTTGTTATAAAAATCTTGTAAACGAGAGTAACATATAGCAATCATGATGTTATGCTCATAATATGTATTCTAACAATCATTAGATGCCAATTGTTCTCATATCAACTCTAACAATAACATGTGTGGTCATAAAAATCTAGGAAATGAGAGGAACATATAGCAATGATGTGGTTATAGACATGCTATGCATTCTAAATTTGTAACAAATGAACATGCAGTCGTATTCATAAGGTAAAGATGAGATGAGATAGAACAATTACACGACGATAGATTCCACCAGTATAGGCAGCCAATCTGTGCGTCGACCGCGTAAACGATGCCATCGTGCACTATAGCATCAGACAGAAATGGTGCCTCAACAGGATTGATGATGAGCCATAACCATGTATGGCGACCGGATTCCAGATAGACTAATCCCATGTTGAACAAGGCAATGAGCTTGTAATCCATGTAGTCTTCTGATGGTGTGGGCACTTCGCAGATTACAACTTTCTGCAAACAGAGGTCGAGCCAAAAGCTTGACGTGTCTCGTGCGTAGTAGCCAGGAGTGTCCGGCGGGCCGCGAGGCTCGATGGAGGCGGTATCCAACGATGGAAGGGTGATCTCTCGCTGGGTGTAGATATCCACGAGACGCCACGGACTACCGGTGTGGTGGATGAGGACGATCCAGTTGGCCTTCATGCCCGCCCAGTAGTGGCCGCGCATGAAGGACAGGTGGACGGGTAGTGGTAGCATGTCAAGGGGAACCACGGCAACCTCCGTAGGATCGCCAAGTCAGTGTCTGGGCCACCTGCGATGATCGGGCATCAGCAAGCAGGGTGTCTTGAAAAGAGCAGGCCGGTTGCAGACGAGTAGACGGTACAAAGACACCGAGCATGCGGCCAGACGGACGGTGCTGAGTAGGTCCATACGACTACAGATCTGCTCCAAGAGAACATCGGGGAGGGAATTCCAATCACGGCTCTGCGTGTCAGTCGGTTCTGCCATTGGGGTTTTCGGTGCCTGCGAGCCAGCGGGGAAGTGGATTCGGGCGGGCGAGCGAAGAAGCTTCTCCTCGTGTGGCCGAGCAGTGAGCGGGGGGATATGGTACTCGCGAGCTACCAAGGAAGATGGTGCGGGCGAGCAGTGAGCGGGGGTAAATGGTGTGCGGCCAACAATGGGGAAGAGAGGAGGAAGAAGAGTGGAAGACGGGGAAGAAAGTGCATTCAATCTCAATTCTACTAGTACTACTACCAGGATATACCGTCCTTCGGAGTGTAAATAGTTACACCGATGACATGTGGGTCTACCACAACAGGGCCCATATGTCAGTTAATGGAGGACAGAGGTGCGTAGGCGTATTTGCGGAAGCGTGCTCTACTGGCAAACATGATGGCAGTACTGGGTAAGGCTGATTTAGTAACACCAACACGCTGGTTCAGCTTATTAATTACGTGTCCCATCTGCTACAGCGTGTATTGTCACTTCACTGCGAAGACTAGTTGAATAGTTCTCTCTGACTGAGATGGGGAATAATGGATCGCGAGGACTTCCTTTCTACAGTATCCCTATGCCTCTACGCTCACTTAACTCATTTTGCTCCGTACCTAGTCACTTGTTGAAATCTGTAGAAAGACAAATACTCCGTATGGGAACAGAGGGAGGCGTTTACTCTGTACTATTTGGGAACAGAGGGAGTATCACCATATGGAGGGAACAGAGGAAGCTCAAAATATGAACATGTCAATGGGAGGGAGTAAGCCCCATGCATGCATGCAACATGCAACACTCACACGTACACATGGACGCACGCAACACTCACGCACCCATGCGGCACACAGCACACGACGCAACACACACGCTCACGCTCAAGTGCTCAACCTACTCCCTACGTCCGTGAAAGACTGTACATTTAGAGATTTACACATTGACCAGGGCATAATTAACGCCCAAAAGTAGCAGACTTATGTGTGCATGCGACCATTGAGATAAGAAGATTAAATGAAGCCGTTGCATGCTGTAATTAAGGATAGACATGTAGCCTATACCTATAGCACAAGTTGGTGCATTAGTCAATCAATATCGATTTAGATTAAAGGCTAAATGCATTGGAAGTGTAGATATACATCATGTACTACACTCTTTGTTTTATAGCCGATGTACACTCTTTGTTGGAAGACCGAGGGAGGACACGTGCATGCACTCACATACACAGCCAGGGCGGTTCGCGCGCAAGGGTTGGACTCGTGTCGTGCCTGCGTAAAGTTTTGTTTAACTGATTTCTTTGCTCTGCCAACTGACAGGTGGGACCCAGAAACCAGGTGACAATTTAACCAGTCAACAAAGTGCCACGTCGACTATGTGGCCGGTCAGTAGGGGTGCAATACGGTGCTCTACGATGAGCTAGTGATCGTATAATCGCCGCAAAACTATATGTAGTGACCGTAAAGAGCGTATTGTTACATACGTTGACCACCAATGTATTTTTCTTGTTTGAAATTAAGCCATATTAATCGGAAAGGACGCAGTATGGACTACTACTACTACTTGTCTGCAAGGTTTGCTAGCTAGATTGGCACAGCAGCGCGGCGGCTTGCTCACGCGCGCCGCGCTAAGGCCAGCCATCTGGCTCGAGCGAAGGCCAGCGCGGCGGCTTGCTTGCTCGTGAGTCACGCTCGGGCCAACCTGCCAACCCGTGCGGAGGTCAGCGCGGCGTCCGGCCCGTCCGGCGGAGCGGCGGCCAACTCGCTCATCACCGGCGCCACCGACGAACACGCATCAGTACTGTTTGAAGTAATGTTCAGGAAAAATAATGATTTGAGGGGGAATAACAGGATAGAAGGTCAGATGTGGGTCCCTCGTGTCAACAGTCAAACAAAATGTGTTGGTTTAAGCTGCCTCTCAGCACGTACGTGTGGGCCAACCCTGTCATAAATGGGTTTAAACGAACCTAATCGGTAGGAGTACTAGGTAGTTTTTGGCGTGGATTAAGAAATTATGGGTATGTTTTTGCTATTTTTTGTACAATAGATTCTTCCTAGGGCTGGTTGAAAGTGGTAGTTTTTGTTAAATACTCTACATATTGTAAGTAGGAGTGAAAGTTAAGCTTTGGAAGCCAATAAGCAAGGCTAGTTACATAGTGCATATGTGTACATGATTGAAAGTAAATATCAACCATGAGTGACTAATATCTTGATGGAAAACTCGAAACTATGGAATACTAGGAAAAAATGCATGGTTGGAAATACTAGCAATGTTCATGTCCGTTGCAACGAATCATAATTAGAATAATTCTTATTCACAAACTTGGTACAAAACACTCTAATTTTGATATACATATGTCACTAGAGATATATTATGTTTCAATTAGAATATATTCCTTGGGCTGTTTTGGTGAGGTCAGGGAGGGATGTGGTTGGTTTTAAGATACTAATTATGGGTTTTTCTGCAAATTGGTAGACAAGTGGCATGTTGGTGAGAAAAGGCAACAACTTACCTCACAATCGTTAGATGTAGATCTCATGGTCAGAAACGACGGATGGCAGACACACCAGCATCACCAACTTAGTCTTGTGTAGGAGTACTAGCAAGATCCGTGCATTGCACGGAACATCAAGATGCATTTTTTTATAAAACACTTGTTGTGATTGACCCTTGCGGGAGTAATCCCATGTGTAAAAACTAATGATATCTCGAGAAATATGAGATAAGGTGAAGAGGAGTGGGGTGTGGTGGTGGTTGGTGGTCGGACTGAGCGGAGGTATGGGGATTGACGACTCCGGCAGCGGCCACCAGGCCAGTTTGTTCCAGAGGCTTCCTTTCTTAATTGCTCAACAATGAGGTTTGTTGGAGATAAGGATGAACGAGGGAAGGCCTTGTCTGCAAATGTGGAGAGGGGTGCGGGTATCTTTTAGTTTCATTTCCATCTGTCAGATATAGATCGGACGGTCTATATTGCAAGATGGCACACGTACCATCATTACCAACTCAGTTTTTTATAAGAGAAGAATTATAAGTATGGAGATACAAATGTATTATTGATACTTGCTTCCGTAAACTAGCATCTACATTCTATTCAACGCTTCGGCATGTGGGGCCTTAGCACAATGACTTCTCGACTGTGTAAAATAAAGATATTCCCGTCACCGACAAGGAGGGGGTGACGGCGGCACGCTTTTTGGCTTGCTCTAGTCCTAGTAGTCATACTAGGTGGGCTAAGCACGTGTAGATTTATTCTTTTTCACATCTCATGTTCGCCGTACTGCCACGACTGTTGATGAATAGTTGGTAAGTTATTCACGGGGAAGCCCTTGTTGAGCATGTTTGTGTGTGTGAGAGAGAGAGAGAGACAGTGTGCGTGTGTGATATGTTAGAGACTGAGGCAATGATAACAGATTCTTTGTGTGTATGTGTGTGGAGGATAGAGAGAGACATGTACATGGGGCTTTGTGTTGTGTAACGTGGAGACACATATACATAATTAGAGAGTGAGTGTGTGAGATACACATGCGGACATGAGGAGAGATGAGGATCCAGATAAATGGGTGTTTGTGCGTGTCTGTGTGTGTTTGTGCACGCGTTTGTGTGTGAGAGGGAGAGAGTGTATGTGGAGTAGAGAGACCACTGATGATGTAAACCTAGTATAAGGGAAGGGGGAATGGTGTGACATGTGTAGTAGCGAGATAGCACGGGTGCGGGCGGGGGGAGCAGACTATTTGGAAGAGACATCGAGTGTGTGTGTGGGAGAGGGGTGTGAGAGCGAGAGAAAGAGAGAGCTAGCGACGGAGAGAGAGAGAGAGAGAGGAAGAGAGGGGCGAGAGGGGTCGTTTGTGTCCATAAATGGCGTATAGATAGGGAGACAATGTTGATGTTGTCCGAAATTGGCCTATGAACGGAGACGCAAGGGAAGCGAGTCATCGTGTGTGTGATAGGGACTTCATGAGAGATCTAGAATAGATGGTGTAGAGAACAATGTGCGAAATCGAGAACGATTATACATTAGGGAGCTATGCAAAGAGTCACGACATATATGTATACAGGGAAGGAGCTGGGGCGGGTCCGCATGTGGGAGAGATAGAAAGAGGAGAGTGGTGCACAAGGAGACAAAGTGTGCTTGTTTGCAGTGGGGGTGGTGTGTGAGGTGAGTGCGCGAGAACCACATAACTAGGGAGATAGACGTTTGGGGGCGACGTTTTGTGTGTATGGGAAATATACACTCTACATAGTGCGTGTGCTTGGGTAAGAGAGATAGCGGGAGACCTAGAGAGTGAGGGAAGAGATGTGTGCATGCCCGAGAGACAAAGTGATAGAGACCTATGTTGGGGTCCGGACTTTACAAGAGAGAGGGGTGTTAATGTGCTCGTGTGTTGGTGTTTGGGGGAGAGAACGACTTCTCTATGTGTGTGTGTGTGTGTGGTGGTGGGGGGGGTTGACTTCAGATAAAGAGTGAGGTGTCTATATTTGAGGGACTTTAGCGTAATTGAGATATTGTGCACTCATGGTTGATCAATTTGTTTCACAGTTTGTACTATGAGATAACGATACTTTTGAACATGCGTGATATACCTTGATGTACCAGAATTACAAACCTAAGATTGGAATTTTGGAATTCGACTCCATCATTAGCTTTTGTAATTCATTTAAATGGAGGTACATTTTTAAGCCGGGATTTCGTGATTTCAAATTCATATATCAAACCTAGAGATATACACATACGGGCATGTTCAAACTTTATAATCATCCACTTTATTCATACACATACACATTTTTGCTTTTGTCATCATATTTAGGATAAACACATTTGGAATTTCATTTGAATTGGACCGTATGATGGTATTTGCTTGTAGTAGCTCAATGATCCATATTTGAATTGAATGGACAATCTAAGTTTCGAGTTGGAGACATTGATTTTCAAAACTTGCACATTTTTTTGCGTGCAAAACAAACAAATTGTCGGCCATGATATCATAGTCGGCCGTACGAGAGCAGAATACTTATAATTTTAGGCGCCAAAAGCTTTCAAACTTCCCGCTCACATCGAAATATCACGCGCCCGAAAGTTTAGCCCTGCGATATTCCTGTTTTACCCCTGCCACATGAACGGAAAAGGGCTGCTTTGGTAACTCCATTGTTTTCCCCTCTTTGCCCCCAACATTCTTCCCCAGAGCCCCTCCCCTTCCCCTCCCCGACCCCCCAACCACGGCAAGCCGCCGAATCTAGTCCTCCGCCGCAGCGGTGGACCTCACACCCCGCCGGATCTACCTTCCGCACCTTGGAACCCCCAACTGCCAACTCACCACTTCACCGGAGCCGCTTCAGCGACTGGCTTGTCCACCGCTCCAGATCTCCTTGACCGCCATCATGGTCCACCGCACCGGATCTGCTTAACCGGCGCCCTCGTCCACCACAGCGTAGGCCCTTCACTGACTCCCTCGTCCGCCCCTTCGCTGGCCCTTCATACAAGCCCTCGTCCGCCGCAACAGATCCGCCTCACCGAAAGCACTGTACAACGCGCCCGCCGAAGCCTTCGTCCACTGCACCGGACCCGCTCCACGGACGCCATATTCAACTCCACCGGCCCTGCTTTACCGACGCCGCAGCCTCATCAGGTTATTTCGATTTGTACTCCTTTGGTTTTTCTCTTTATCGTGCAACTGTTCACTTACCACAGATGAGCTTTCTTGTATGTCGACAGGCGCCGCAACCGTAGCACCGGAGCCGCTTCAGCGACGGCGACAGCCGGCCCAAACTCAACCGCAACACGAGCACCATCGACGATCCTTAGCTATCAAGTATGACAACGATACCCATACGCCGCCGAGAATCAGGTACTATTATCCAACGGCCGGCGCCTACGTTCACTTTCCTAGCATAAGCACCGCACCTTTGAATTTCTTCAGGGCATCATTCAGTTTTTCATGAGACGCGTTATTCTGCTTGCACCTGTAGGGCCATACTTCTGGCAGTGAACATGTTACATGTGCTAAATTACATACCAGTGCACATATAGTTAATATGCTTTAGTTTTGTTCTGATGCCACCTGTTGGTTCCATCAAACTGCTTAATGTTCTCTATGCTTAATTACACATCAGCAAACTAGCATGTGGTTCCGCTGCTTTTTGTTCGTTTTACCCTACATTTTCTGATGCTAGCTATTACATCACTGCTCCGAGCCTCTGTTCATTACTTGTTTGTGTGTTCTTGATCTTCCCAAGTTGCATGACTAATTTGATGCTTCTATTAATTATGGAGCTGCCAACCCCATCAAGCAAAATATTTGTTCTTTTGGGGCTGGCACCTCGAACAAGCATAAAAATAGAGGGAAGCAGATATATTGTCGTGTATGCACACACCCTTCTTTCATTAGTTTAGATGAACCATTGATGATCAATTCGGACCAGTGCATGCGATTAAAATTAATTTTACCTAAATAGATGGTGCAGAATAAACTACAACAACTAGATTTGCAACCACGGGATGCTGACGATATCTTCAAAGAACATTGCAACAGCAGCTAGGCTTCACAGCAACATATGGTAAGCCAGTGTGTTTTAGTACATGTGAAATGTAATGCGAGTGGGCTGCTTTCTTGGCTTGTGCCCTCAACGTGTAATCCTACCGAATTACAAATAGTTCAGTTGTCTGCTTTGCTGTATTGCTTGATTCGAATGCTTATTTGTTGTTACGCTATACCTGAGTTGGCCAATATGTCAGCAGTGCCTGCTGTACTATCGTAAAGAAATGCATGCCTATTTCATTTGAGTCCTTAACTTTTCCTCTCAACTTCATCACAAGACTGTCTTCGTAGTTTATATGAGGCCACACTGTTAAGTGCTTTCTCAGATTATTTCAACTGCTTAGATGCCTTGGCAACTTAAATATAGCGGTTGTACACTCCCTTTCAACTAGGGATGTCAACTGGGTCCCGTTTAATCCCGATTAAAGTCCACTAGTGGTATGATAGTTCAAAAGAGTTTTTGTTTTTTGAGGAAAATGAACTAGGGAGGTAGCAAAAACTAACTAGATGGGACTGGCGGATGTCGTTTATTTGCCACTTACATCCCTAGTTTCATCTTACCATTTTAATTTCTTTTCGGCTGATGCTGCTTCGAACCATTTAAATATAGTTTGCCATGCTCGGCAATAATTCGTCCGTCGTTTACCATGTAAGCTTACTGCCTGGATCATACGATAACTATCTCTTACTGATGTCCAGCGGAAACCTTTCAGGATGCCGTTCACACTAGGACACAATGTACAACCCCAGAATCTATTTGTGGAAGCAGTGCGCCATCCATGTTACCAGATGGTAGCAGTTCAGAGGCAACACCGCCGGAGAGCAGTCTGAGCACAGATATTATAGTGCTTGAGGCTCTACTAGAGGCAGAAAGAGATGGTGTGGCTGCCATGAATGAGGTAATCTTTATCTTGAGGCTGGAAATTACGGAATTAGCGGCACGCATTATGCAAGCAACCCAAGAATTGGAGGAAGTAAGAATGTTGCATTTGAAGACGGAGGAGGTCCTGCTGTTTCTGCTATCTGAAGCCCAAGGTAATCCCGGTTCTTCTTTAGATACCAGTTGAAATTGTCATTAGATTATTGTACTTGCATGTTGTGTCATGTCTCTGAATGGATTATGTTGCAAGACCCCCTATGTTGTCCATGTGTTGTAATGATCCGAATTTTTTAGGCGAGGTAATCCTCAGTACTTGTATGATTGACATAAGGTGAACTGTTTTTCGTGTGAGCATATTGTATTGGATGAAATAACTGTTTGACTCAGAGTGTATCCAACCTACTGAATTCGAAGATCACGACATTTCTAAATCATAATCATATATAAAGGTGGAATAAATCTTTGTTGTGGTTTTGAAGAAATAAATAACAAAACGTATAATTATCTGTGGATATTCGTAATCGAATACAAATTGGATTTGAATTTAGTTTGCCAGGTCCCAGGGCAAACGTGAATGCTAATTCTCCCAAGTTTTGAACGAAGCGGCTAAACACCCACTATAATTTGTGGGCTGCCCGAAGCAAGTGTTTGCGAGATGGAAATTACTGTCTACCCCTGACACTTGACATCCTTATCGACCGGATTTACACTGCTGTCGATAGGGGTAGACTAGTAACTTCAATCAGACGTGACACGACGGCCTCTGAGCCCATTCAGACACGGTGGGCGCCAAACGTGGGCGGCAAAACACATTTGATTCAAGCTCGTCCGAAAGACATGTGTCTCTTCCTCCATTTCCCCATTCATACACGGTGGGCGGCAAAACAAACTCTCCTCGTCCGAAATCGATGTAGGCTAATATTTTAAATAGGGGCAGATGTGTAACTTCCATCAGACGTGACACAACCGCCCTACCTGTCAGCCCCGTTCATACACCGTGGGCCAACCGTGGGCGGCAAAACACCCTCTCCTCGCCCGAAATAGTTACCGGCAAATATTTGGGAGATGCGAGATTACCGTCCTATCCCCAACCGACGCGATGTCCGAAATTTTAAACGGGGGATAAGTTCGTAACTTTCCCCCATTTCAGAGAAGCGCGTCCCAAAGTTTGAGATCCCCCCTCCCCTCCATTTCCCCATTCATACACCGTCGGCGGCACGACAACCTCCGCACTGCGGCCAGCCTCCTCCGTCCGCCACCCCATCCTCCACCTTGCCGGAGCCGCTACCCCTACCCCGTCGTCCACTGCAAGAGATGGACGTCTCTCATCCACGGCGCTGGACCAGGATCCTTTCATCGCCTCCTCTCGCTTCATCGGCGCCGTCGTCCACCTTGCCGTTGCCGCTCCTACGACCGCCTCGTCCACGGCAACAGGATATATCCCCCGACCCGGCCGTCTGCCGTCTAAAGTCTTCTTCCCCGCCGCCGACAGCCATCGCACCCGCAGCACCCTCAACGTATCAGCATAGGCCTACACGGCGTCGCAAGAGAGGTGGTACTCTTCCATATGTGCTTAAGTTATTGATCTCACCCGGAAAATAGATCGTAATTTGTTTACTGTACTTTTCTTGTCCGTACCAAATCGTAGTGGCTAGTTGAAAGCAAACATTGGTTGCGAAGTAGCTTTGTCCGGTTTGCACCTTCAGATCCGCCATGGCACGGGCACTATACTCGTAAAGCTTATGGTTTCCCCCCTTTATATTCACTACCATCATCGTAGGTGCTTCGTGTCGTGCTAGCACTGCTCCTCAAGACCTCAACCCAAAGCTTACGTGTTGAAATACGAATCTGATATGATGCTCATATCACTAAAACAGAGAACGTTTAATTGGTCACCTAATGTTCCTATATTCGTTTCGAAAAGCATGTGCGCCACCCACTGGTCCAGCTAGTTCCACTTTCCTGATTTTTCTCTTGATGCTTAGGGTTTTCCCCTTTTATCTACTCTACTATGATCTGCGTAGGTGCTTTCTGTCGTACTAGCATTACTCCACCCTTCAAGCTAAACAACACAACACTCAGAATTCGAAAGCTTAGTTGTTCAAATATGATTGTGATATGATACTGATATTAGTTAACCGACACATTTAATTGGTTAGCTAAAGGTCCCACTTGAGTTTCCAAATGCATGTCGCGACATATAGAGAGACAGCATAATTGCATTTCTTTGTCACTTGTTGACCGTACTTTCTTGTCCATACCAAATCTTAGTTGTTATTTCAAAGCAAACATCGGTTGCTAACTACCCTTTGCGCGGTTTGCAGCTTCAGATCTGCCATCCCACTGCCACGGTCAACACTGTACTCATCATGCTTATGTTTTCCCCATTTTATGATGACCACAATCAGCCTACGTGGTTCGTGTCGTAATAGCACTGCTCCACCCATCGAGCTAAACAAGCTTAGTTGTACAAATTCATATCTGATATTATTGCTGATATTAGTAAAACTGAGAGATGTTTAATTGGTTAGCTAAATGTTCCTACTTTAGTTTCGAAATGCATGTGAGCCACATATGGAGAGACCGGAAAGAATAGTATTTCTCTGTGCGCTCTGGTTCATCATGGGTGGCCAACCGACATTGTATTGAAAGACTTGTAATATCTTCAATCTGCTTGCTCTTCTGCTCTTCTTTAAGATGATACTCTTCTCTTGCGGTCGACTGGTCAGGTCGAGTTGTTCTCCCTTAGTATATTTTGAATCTGTCAGGTCAGGTCGACTTGTTCTTCTTTACTATATGTTGAAGCTATCATCTGCGAAGTGTCATCACTTCTGGAGCTCTCATATTTTGAGTAGTAGGCCACATTATATTAATGCACACAACAAATTACAGCATGCATGGCATCTTTTAAAAGAATTGCAGAGATAGCACAAAGGGGTTTACAGGGAGGCAGTATTGGATTAGAATCACTTCTGCATTACAAAGAAAATCTCACTTGTTTTTATGTTTTCATGCATGTCAGATATTGAACATTATCAAAATGAATATGAGAATGGGCGCACGAGAGGAATATTGCGGAACGATCCACTGGCTAACAAACTTGGCATGGTGGAGGATGGCCTATCTTATTCACCCATCAAGGTGCTTGCTCTAACTTTGCAAAGTTGTATTGGTCGCACATATTTTGCATCTGACCTCTTGCATTACTTCTACTTTGTTACACCATCTGCTTAGTTTAAGCATCATATATGAGTATATGCCATACCTATCCATTTTCTGTACCTATTCCATGTGTCGTCACACTATGTTTTTCCAGTCAAATGTTGTTCTTTCGTAATAGATGTCCAAAAGGAAGAGGGTGAGTGCAGATCCTCAAGGAGTACAAACTAGGTATTTGGAAAAGGTAGTGATACCTGTTAAATCAGATAGATCAGCAGCCACAGAAAACACAGGCCCAACTGTACCACACTTTACCCCTACTCCAGTGGCCAAACCCCTATTAGAACTGCTGGGAGCCCAGCGTCAGGTACTGTCTATGATATCAATTCAAAATTTGAACTCCTAAATTTCTGCTTGTGCCTTACCTTCTCTCTTGTATGAAAACTAATTTCAGATGAATCTCCTTGCTCAAAGGATCATACGATCTCAAAACAATAATGGGCTCTGCATTGCTCTTGTCAGTACCTCTCTCCCTTTTGCCTTGTAACGCTGTACTTAATTAATTGCTATTTGATTATGTATCATCAGTCTGCACCTGAGCTTCATTATCCTCTGTTTCTTCCAATATTATTTGATCTATATTTACTCTTTGCAAAATGTAGAATAATGGCAACGCTTATAAAGAATTTTCTTTGGGGAATTTATTGAATTATCCTTCCATCAACATGGAGAAGGGCTTTGTCCAGCCCGTGTTAACATGTAATGTAAGTTCATCCTTCTCAAGCCTTCAAACTTTGTTCTAGTATAGATTTGGATAGGCATCATTTCCTCCACTGTTGTTTGCTTTGCTGTTTACATCTGATTGGATGTTTGCAACAACTACCAGTTTCAAATTGTAGTTGTAAAAACATGTTCCTTATGCAGAACAGATCCATTTATTTGCTTATATAATTGTGAAACCTGTTACGTGTCTCCTTGTTTCTCTTTCAGACTCGTATCTCTTACGCCAGGCAGAACTTTAGGGAAGATAGTGAGCCAAACCATCTTGAGGACAGCGAGATGACCCCAAGGTCCTGTCTTGATGAAGACAGTGAGTTGAAGCTACTCACCAGCAGGTGTGAGACAACCTCTGTGCAGTCGCTGCCTCAATCAGTTCGACTTCTTCAGTCTCAACTTAAAGCGGAAAGGCTTGCTTCAGCTCAGCTCCGACTTGAAGTCAAAGATGCAATGAAGATGTCAGAGGACTGCCGTGCGCACCATCATGCCTTAAATCTAGTGTTGATGCATCTATCATTGACACAACTGAGGTCTACTCAGCTTCTTCAGCTGTTTGGGGGGCCCGACCTGGCCAGGCCTAGTGCCTTCTGAAGTGCTCTCAGTTTTGTATATTCTTTTGTCGGCGCGTTTATTTGCACTGGTGGCGAACTTTGATGCCCAGTGGATGTAATATGTGTGATAGCCGTGATAGCCTAGCGTAAGTTGCTTGCTTATTTATTTCCTTGTTGTCTTGTTTATTTGTTTGCTTGTAGTCATTGCAGTTCTTTTTCCGCGGTTTGCTAGTGGCTGCAATAACCTATTTTTTAAAACTAGGCCACAATAACCATGGGCTAATATTTACTGTAGTGACACTGGGCCTCCTACGGGCCGTAGAAACAGTGGGCCTTCTACGGGCCGTAGAAACAGTGGGCCTTCTACGGGCCGTAGAAACAATGGGCCTTCTACGGGCCATAGAAACAATGGGCCTTCTACGGGCCGTATCATCAATGGGCCTTATACGGGCAGTATGATCGATTGGCCAAACATGGGCCAATAACAGGCCGCATTATGGCCGTAAACGCGCTACAGTTGGAATCGTCCGTTCATGGGCCGACCATAACGGGCCATCGTTAATAGGCCGTATTTGATGACGCTATGAAAACGGCCCAACGTATTAACGGACCACAAACGGGCCGACTGTAACCACGGGCTGAATTTGGCCCACAAGCAGAAAATGACAGTAACGGGCCGTAAGTAAACGAATGCTGGAAATGAGCCCAAGAATAAATGGGCTCTGAGAAGGCCGAAAGATAACATGGGCTGGAAACGGCCCAACGGAATAACGTGCCGTTAATGGGTATAAAGTGATACACTGTTCATTACGGGCCAGTTTCACCACGGGCCGTTAATGGGTGTAAAGTGATACACTGTTCATTACGGGCCAGTTTCACCACGGGCCGTTAATAGGCCAAGAGTTACATAGGGCCTCATATGGGCCGAAAGACGTCATGGGCCATACATGGGCCAGAAGTGAAAACGGGCTGGAATCATATTGGGTGGCCCAGATGACGCTACTGGGCCTAATTCGGATAGGGCGTAACGGGCCTTGGGTTAGCGGGCTGTAAATGGGCTATATGCGAACAGGCCGTTAACAGGCTTTACATGGGCCGGCCCGCCACCTTTTGACCAAGTCAAACGGGCCGGCCTTTTCACAGGAATGGGCCTCTGTTGGGCCGTGCCACGTGTCGACGTATCATAGGCGCCTTCTGTCCAATGAGTGGATGACATCTGTCCCAACGATGAGCCGACACGTGTTTCCTCCAGCCAATGATGATTTTACACGTGGAAAATCCCCATTGGTCGGGGCTGTTAACGGGTTATCGGATCCAAAACCCGACCCGATAGCTTAACGGCGTTCCGTTACGGTGGATGCCACGTGTCGGTCACCCTTGACGAAAGCACTTCTGTGACGCGGGATTTATCGTCATGGAAGTGGACACTTCCGTGATGATAATTTTGGTAATGTCATGGAACACTTCTACGACATCACAGGTATGACTATCTTGATTCTGTCATAAAATCGTCATGGATGTACATGCATGACAGAAAATGCGACCTACTGTGACAAACATGTATCATCACGGAAGTGTATTTTTTTTGTAGTGCCACTCGGTAGGATTTTTCAAACTTAGGCGAGTACTGGATTGCACTTAAGCCCCCGAGTGAGAGGCCTGCTCATCACTCGGTAGGATTTCTTAAACTTAGGCGAGTACGGGACTGCAGCTAAGCCCCCGAGTGTGAGGGTTGCTCACCACTCGGTAGGATTTTTCAAACTTAGGCGAGTACTGGACTGCAGCTAAGCCCCCGAGTGTGAGGGTTGCTCACCACTCGGTAGGATTTTTCAAACTTAGGCGAGTACTGGACTGCAGCTAAGCCCCCGAGTGAGAGGGTTGCTCACCACTCGGTAGGATTTTTCAAACTTAGGCGAGTATTGGACTGCAGCTAAGCCCCCGAGTGAGAGGCTTGCTCATCACTCGGTAGGATTTCTTAAACTTAGGCGAGTACGGTACTGCATCTAAGCCCCGAGTGTGAGGGTTGCTCACCACTCGGTAGGATATTTCAAACTTAGGCGAGTACTGGACTGCAGCTAATCCCCCAAATGTGAGGGTTGCTCACCACTCGGTAGGATTTTTCAAACTTAGGCGAGTACTGGACTGCAGCTAAGCCCCCGAGTGAGAGGCTTGCTCATCACTCGGGAGGATTTTTAAACTTAGGCGAGTACTGGACTATAGCTAAGCCCCCGAGTGAGAGGCTTGCTCATCACTCGGTAGGATTTTTCAAACTTAGGCGAGTACTGGACTGCAGCTAAGCCCCCGAGTGAGAGGCTTGCTCATCACTCGGTAGGATTTTTCAAACTTAGGCAAAATGGATTCGCAGCTAAGCCCCCGAGTGAGAGGCTTGCTCATCACTCGGTAGGATTTTTCAAACTTAGGCGAAACGGATTCGCAGCTAAGCCCCCGAGTGAGAAGCTTGCTCATCACTCGGTAGGATTTTTAAACTTGGCGAAACGGATTCGCATCTAAGGCACCCACTGGGGGATTTGAAACATATAAAAAAAGAAACATCAAACATTTAGGAGACTGTAAAACTGTGTCTTTGATAATCAAACTAGAAGGTATTTCTTATTACATCTCAACAGTCTGAATGCTTAAGTGTAAAAGGGGCGGAGCAGCTCCGCATTCCAAGCGCGTGGCTCGTCTTTCTTGTGCTCGACGTTTTAAAGGTGGTACGCTCCATTGTGGAGCACTCTGGTGACAAGGAAGGGGCCTTCCCAAGCAGGAGCAAGCTTGTGTGGTTTCTGCCGATCCACTCGAAGAACCAAGTCTCCCTCTTGAAATGCTCGGCCCCTCATGTTTCTGGCGTGGAACCGATGCAGGTCTTGCTGATAGATGGTCGACCAGATCAGGGCCATCTCTCTTTCCTCTTCCAGGAGATCAACTGCATCTTGCCGTGCCTGTTCTGCTTCATCTTCTGAGAAAAACTCGACTCGGGGTGCATTGTGAAGCAAGTCACTCGGAAGCACAGCCTCAGCTCCATAGACCAAGAAGAATGGAGTTCGGCCAGTCGACCGATTGGGAGTTGTCCTAAATCCCCAAAGCACTGATGGAAGTTCATCGACCCAGGCGCCTGCTGCGTGCTTGAGATCACGCATCAGTCGGGGTTTCAGTCCTTTGAGAATCAATCCGTTTGCTCTTTCAGCTTGTCCATTCGATTGGGAAGCATAGTCGACTTGAGTGCCTTGGGAAGCGCAGAAAGCTCTGAACTCATCAGAATCGAAATTCGACCCATTGTCAGTGATGATGTTGTGCGGAACACCATATCTGAATGTTAACTCTCTGATGAAGCTAACAGCAGCACTAGCTTCAAGATTTTTGATAGGCTTGGTTTCAATCCATTTGGTGAACTTGTCGACTACCACGAGCACATGAGTGAAGCCGCTCCTACCGGTCCTCAGAGGTCCAACCATATCCAACCCACAAACAGCAAAGGGCCAGACGAGTGGAATGGTCTTCAGGGCCGATGCAGGCTTGTGAGACATGTTGGAGTAAAACTGGCAACCTTCACATTTGTCGACTATTTCTTTTGCCATCTCATTTGCTCGTGGCCAATAAAATCCCACTCGATATGCTTTGGCCACAATGGTCCGAGAGGACGCATGGTGGCCACAGGTCCCCGAGTGGATGTCGTTGAGGATCACTCGACCTTCTTCTGGTGTTATGCATTTTTGGCTGACTCCACTTACACTTTCTCTGAACAGCCTTTCCTCTTATCACAGTAAAGGCTTTGGATCGATGGAAGATCTGTCGAGCCTCTTCTTCATCCTCTGGGAGTTCCTTCCTAAGAATGTACGCGATGTACGGTACTGTCCGGTCGGGAGTGATGACCAAAACCTCCATGATCAAGTCGACCACGGCTGGGACTTCAACTTCAGTCGGATCAGTGGCACTCTTTGGTTGTGGGGGCTATTCAGTGAAAGGATCTTCTTGAACTGAAGGTGTATGAATATGTTCCAAAAACACATTGCTGGGAATGGCCTCCCTCTTGGAACCTATCTTTGCCAGATCATCGGCTGCTTGATTTTTCAGTCGGGGTATGTGATGGAGCTCTAACCCCTCAAACTTCTTCTCTAACTTTCTCACTGCATTACAATAGCCAGTCCTAGCTGGGCTTCTGACGTCCCACTCCTTCATCACTTGATTAACCACTAAATCCGAGTCACCATAGACCATGAGGCGACGGACGCCGAGTGAAATGGCCATACGCAACCCGTACAGAAGTGCTTCATATTCAGCTTCGTTGTTGGAGGAGTCAAAATGAATCTGGAGAACATAGCTGAGTTTGTCACCTCGGGGGGATACCAATACCACCCCAGCACCGGAACCATTCAGCATCTTGGATCCATCAAAGAACATGGTCCAATGCTCCGAGTGAATCTGAGTTGGTAGTTACTGTTCGACCCACTCGGCGAGGAAATCTGCTATTGCTTGGGACTTGATAGCTTTCTTTGCCTCAAACTTGATATCCAGGGGAAGGAGTTCAATCGCCCACTTTGCCACTCGACCAGTTACATCTCTGTTGTTCAGAATTTCTGACAATGGTGCGTCGCTGACGAATGTGATGGAGTGATCAGAGAAATAGTGTGCAACCTTCTTCGTGGTCATGTAAATCCCATAAACAAGCTTCTGATAATGTGGATATCTTTGCTTGGATGGAGTCAGAACTTCAGAAACATAGTATACTGGGTGTTGAACTTTATAGGCTTTTCCTTCTTCTTCCTGCTCGACCGTGAGTACTGTACTGACAACTTGTCCAGTGGCTGCAATATAAAGCAGTAAAGGCTCTTTGCTGATTGGGGCAGCGAGCACCGGCTGGGTGGAAAGCAGGGCTTTGAGCTCTGCAAACGCTGCATCAGCTTCAGGAGTCCACTCGAACTTGTCAGATTTCTTCATCAGTCGGTAAAGAAGCAATGCCTTTTCACCGAGGCGAGAAATGAATCGACTCAAGGCGGCCAAACAACCAGTAAGCTTCTGGACATCGTGCACACGCACAGGGCGCTTCATCCGGAGTATGGCACCAACTTTCTCTAGGTTCGCGTCGATCCCTCGTTCGGAAACGAGGAAACCGAGTAACTTTCTGCCAGGAACTCCGAATGTGCACTTTGATGGGTTAAGCTTGATATCATACCTTCTCAGGTTGGCAAAGGTATCAGCAAGGTCAGCCAGCAGGTCGGAACCTTTACGCGACTTGACCACAATGTCATCCATGTATGCTTCCACATTCCGACTGATTTGAGTGAGCAGACACTTCTGAATCATCCTCATGAATGTGGCTTCGGCGTTCTTCAGGCCGAATGGCATGGTGACATAACAGAAGCACCCGAATGGAGTGATGAAAGTCGTTTTTATTTCATCGGGTCCATACAGTCGGATATGATGATACCCAGAATAGGCATCCAGAAAAGACAATCGCTCACATCCCGCAGTCGAGTCGACGATTTGGTCGATGCGGGGGAGAGGAAAATGATCTTTCGGGCAGGCCCGGTTGATATGCTTGAAGTCAATGCACATGTGAAGTGAGTCATCCTTCTTGGGGACCATGACAACATTGGCGAGCCACTCAGAGTGGTAAATCTCTCGGATGAACTCAGCTGCCAGGAGCCGAGCCACTTCCTCACCAATTGCTTTTCTCTTTTGTACGGCGGACCGTCGAAGATGTTCCTTGACTGGTTTTACTTTCGGGTTGACTCGCAAATGATGCTCAGCCAGTCCCCTGGGTACACCCGCATGTCAGAAGGCTTCCATGCAAAGATGTCCCAGTTCTCACGGAGGAACTGGATGAGCACTTCTTCCTATTTGCTGTCGAGTGATGTTGAGATATGAGTAGGAGCAGCATTAGGATCGGTCGGGTGAATATGAATCGGCTTGGTTTCACCGGACGACTGAAATGCAGAATCTGTGACAGGCTTCTTGGAGCGCAGCAAATCACTCGGGTCTGCATTTTTATGGTATTCTTGCATTTCGACTGCTGCTATTTGTGCATCGGCGATTTTTTAGCCCTTCTGGAAGCACTCTTCTGCCTTGTGCCGATTGCCAGTGATAGTGATCACTCCTCTGGGACCAGGCATTTTCAATTTGAGGTACACGTAACATGGTCGAGCCATGAAACGTGCATAGGCAGGCCTACCTAGAATAGCATGGTAAGCACTCTGGAAATCCACTACTTCAAATGTCAACTTTTCCTTGCGGTAATTCTTGGAATCACCGAAAACCACATCAAGGGCGATCTGGCTGAGTGATTCAGCCTTCTTGCCAGGTATAACACCATGGAAGCTCATATTGCTTTCACTAAGCTTGGACATCGGAATGCCCATTCCCTTCAAGGTTTCAGCATAAAGGATATTCAGGCCACTACCACCATCCATCAGCACTTTAGTCAGTCGAGTGCCTTCAACAACTGGGTCGACCACCAATGCTTGCCTCCCAGGGGTGGCTATACGTGCTGGATGGTCAGACTGGTCGAATGTGATGGCAGTCTGGGACCACTTCAAATAACTTGGTGTTGCCGGAGCAACCATGTTCACTTCTCTGTTGATGACTTTCAGTCGACTTTTGCTCTCAACATCAGCAAAAATCATCAGAGTGGAATTGACGTTGGGAAAACCATCATCATCTTCTTCCTTATCCTCACCCTTGTTCGACTCCTTTTCCCTCTCATTGGGTTGTTTCTCTCGGAACTACTGGATCAGGAGTCGACACTATCGAGTGGTGTGTTTAGGGTAAATGAGATTACCCTCTTCATCTTTCTTGGTATGAATGTGGCATGGTAAATCCAACACATAATTTCCGGCTTGATCTTTCACTTTCTTGGGGTTCCAGGGCCCTTTGGGCTTCCCCTTGAACTTTCCTTGAGCCACAGCTAAAGCCTCACCTGGAGCAGTTGGCTCGGCCTTGCGCTTCTGTTTCCGATTGGAATTCCCTCCTCCGGTTTCCTGGGCGACTATTTTGTGTTTGCCACTCCGGAGTCAGTCTTCCTCTTCCCCGTTAGCGTATTTGGTGGCAATCTCCATCATCCGAGTCAGGGACATATCCCCTGTCCGACCGAATTTCATATTCAACTCTCGATACTAAACACCTTCTTTGAAGGCACAAACCGCTTGGTGATCTGACACATTCTCCACTATATGGTGCAACGTGATCCATCTCTGGATATAGTCTCTTAGGGTTTCATTCGGCTTCTGCACGTAGTGCTGCAATTTTGTTAACCCTGCCGGCCGTTTGCAAGTACCCTCAAAAGTTCTAACAAACACTCGGGCGAGTTCCTCCCAACTGTATATGCTGCCAGGTGCCAACTGAGTCAACCATGCTCTGGCCGAGCCTTCCAACATCAGAGGGAGGTGCTTCATGGCCACTTCATCATTGCCACCACCGATTTGTACAGCCACTCGGTAATCCTCAAGGCAAGTGTCAGGCTTGGACTCACCAGTGAACTTGCTGACTCCAGTCGCCAACCTGAAGTTGGGAGGAATCACTGCAGCCCTGATGGCTCTGCTGAAGCACTCTGGACCTGAAACATGCACTCTGCTGCCAGTCGGGTGATCTCTGTCATGACCCTCTCTGTGTGCTCTGTTCCTGTCAACCAGACCTTGCACGAGAATAGATCTCGCATCAAAGCTCGGCTCCCTTGGGTCGACTGGTACTCTTCGCTCGCTGCTATGGGGGCGCCTGTCATCATGCCGCCGAGGCACGTATGACCCACTCCTCGGGGGAGGCATGGGCACTCGGCGACGGTCATCGTGGTCGAGTCGGTGATCATACTGCTCGCGGTTTCTGTACTGATCTTGCCAGTATCCACGTCCCTCACGCCGCGGGGGTGATCTTGGGCTGTGAGCCGACTGAACTGTGTCTGCCATCACAGATCTGCTATGAATCCTATTCCGCGACTGAGATACTGCTGTGTTCTGCTCTCCTGCTGCCCGGAGTAAATCCCGGATCTGCATCAAACCTCTGCCAGCTTCCGACTGGGAAGGCTGAATCGACTCTGCTATTCGGGCTGCAGCTGTGAGATTTTGAATCGGAGTTCGGTATACCTAAGTTTGAGGCGGAAAAAGCTGTCGTCGAGTGGACTCAGGAATCCGCTGCCAAGCACGCTCGTCGAGTGCATGTTGCAGATTTTCCAGCCGAGTGCGCTCAGCCAAGTTGGCTAGGCGCGCCTCCTCCAAGGCCCGGGCCTCGGGGGTTTCTCCAACGAATAGGAGTGTGAAGTGCATCCATATTGCGGCGACGAAGCTCTTCCCTCTGCTGCAAAGAAAGGGGCTTGGGGCGGTACTCCTCGTGAGCGCGCGACGGATCGCCGCCGCCATCGCCACTGTCATCGCGGGAGAAGCTAGGAGGACTGCGTGACCCGTTGACCATCAAGACTTCCGCCACGGGATCGCTGCTGTCGCACTCGAACGCAGTCTCGACGGAGCCAGTCGACAGGTCGAACATGCCGTAGAGAGTTTCGTCGGGCTCGATTGCCACGACTTGCGGGGTGGCCGACTGACGGGCCACCACGTGTCTCACCCACCGCTGGAGCCGCGACCGACCGGAACGCTTGCGCCGGCGAACAGCGGGGAGCGAGGACACCACAGGAGCCGACCGATACTGGGTCGACGGCTGCCGGAGAAGGACGCCGCGGACGCACGCGCGAAAGTGCGCCGCCCCGCGGACGGGGAGCGCCTCGACGTCGAGTGGAGCCTCTTGAAGCCAGGCGGAGTCGTCGGTGACGAAGACGAGCGAGCCGAGACGGATCTCGCGGCCCTCAGCCGATCCACCGCCGGTAACCATGATGATAGGAATCGGAAAAATCGCAACTTCACCAATAAGTCGCTAAGACACCTGCCCCACGGTGTGCGCCAACTGTCGTGGATCTAAGACTGACAGTAGAATGGGGGGTAGGTATAAGGAGGCAAGGTCCTAGCTATGGTGAAGTTGTACACACGAGTTTTACGAGTTCAGGCCCTCCGCGGAGGAAGTAATAGCCCTACGTCTCGGTGCCCGGAGGCGGTCGACTGGATTATGCGTGTGTGTGTGTTACAGGGGTGCGAACCCTTGTGCCAGAGGAGGGGGTGGCTTATATAGAGTGCGCCAGGACCCCAGCCAGCCCACGTTACAAGGAGTTCAATGTACATAAAGAGGGAGCGTTACAGGTAACGTCCATAATAAAGTGATATAAATGATCATTAAGTCTATGGGTAAACGCTCGACCGTTGCTGTGCAGAGTGACTTTAGACCTTCTGTCTGTCGAGTGATTTCTGTTATGGTCGAGTGACATTGAGTCTTCCGAGTGGAATGCTTCTGGTCAAGTGGACGATGTTATCCTTTGAATGCTTCTGACTTTAAGGTGATGTCCTAGGAGAGGGTGTCTAGGTCATGCCTATAACCCTACCCTAGGTGCATAGCTTCATCACCGGCTAAAATCAGAGCATTCCTTTGAAGATCAGCGAAACACTCGTTGTCGTTTGAGGATGTCCAACTCAACAGAAAGATGACTAATGTTTTCTTTTTTGCAAGTCAAAGATGACTAATGTTGATAGTTGTCAATTGTGTGGGAATATAGACACTTGAACACACCACATATGTTTGTTGGCTGGGGTATGCCTTGTGACGGACACCCGATTTTCTTTTCTTTTTGTTGTTTGTATGATTTTCGGCACCGTTTCCTTTATAAAATTGATCAACCGAAACCAAGAGGACGACTCTCTCTTGGCTTTTGGTCTCTTTGAGTAGTATATTCAAGTAAACAAACTCCCCCAGTGATTTCTCCCAAAAAAAATATCAGCGTATTTGCCACATAATAATGGAGTAATAGCATCTAAAGCAGGATACAGCAAATCCGACCTCTCAAACGCCCGCGGACAGTGACCGGTAAATCTCCAGTTACCTCAATTAGAAACATCACACTCATACTATTACATGCAACGTAAAATCTAACCTAAGCGGAGCTCGTCTGACTCTAGCATGCCCATGTCCGGCGGCCGGCTGTACCCCTCGAAGTGGTGCTCCGGTCGCTGCCAAGTTAGAGTGGGACGTGGGACACGCACCGGCTCACGAGACTCGAGGCGCCATCGTCTCCCGTGCCCTAATCCTCCTCGTCGGAGTCTGAAACCTTCACGGTTCAGGTGCGCGTGAGATCTATGATGGATCCGTCCTCAGAGGAGCCGGTGACGTCCACTATGACGCGGGTGCGGCACCCGGACTGGCGCACCATACGGGGCGCCGGACAATGCGACTCCGCCTCGCCAACGTCGACCGCCGCGAGGGCGGCTGTCATCTCCCGCACCCCTGTCTCGCACGGCGGGCATGTCGCGCCATATTTGCGTCGAACGACGCCCATGCGTTCACCTCCGCCTCGGCACGCATAGGAAGCGGCTGCGCATCCACCACCGTGTTCGGACGCCGTACGAACTGCACCATCTCTGTTGAGGCAGCGGCGACACAGCTCGTGGAGGGGAGTGAAATGGCTAGGGTTTGGTTCGAGGAGCAGATGAGGACGAATATATGTGGGCTCGAGTGGGTCAGCCTGGGCCAGGTCTGATGTGGCAGACGCGCTCGATCATGCCCAGGCCACCCCATATTTGGACTAGATATGAGGGGTGTCGGTCAGCTCAGACGTTTGAGCTCGGTTTAAGGCGTCCGTCTGGATCGGATATTTTGACTTGTCAGTGACTGAACAGTCCGCCCGTCTGTAGATGCTCTAATTCCAAACATGGCCTTATTTGTTGTTGCTCCCACCTGAGTCTCATGTGCAAGACTTGGTCGTAATGACCCTACAGTGTAAGACTATGTTCAATACTATCACACGGATGTAAGTTGATGTTTGTGATCGTGACATACTGACATCGTTGTTATACGCGTAAGACCATGTTCTGCTCAGCTAGCCTGGATCCTCGCATAGATGTTTGCTACTGTATAAAAAATCGCATTCCTCAAAGTCAAGGTCAAGACAAATATTCAATACTTTTGACGCTGGTAGGTTATTTTGTTTTGCACTGTCACCGACAAATACTTTGTCTTCCTTCTTGTACGAGCGTGCACGCCCATGATCATCTAGTAATAAATTAACACAACGATAGTCAAACCAGAAGGTGAAAAAAATGGCAGTATTACCAAAAGATGTACATTTGGTTTATCATATAACCAACCAAAGATAATTATTAGTGGGCTGCTCGACCGTCCAGAAGCCGCCGCCCCTGTTGACCCCCCGACCGACGACCAGCGGCGCAGGTGCCACCAAGTCAAGCGTACGTGTCGATGGTGCAGTCGCCACCGGCTCATCAGGGCCCTCCGTGGGATCTTGGACGGTTGAGATCGCTTAGAACAGCTGACATCAGAGAGGTCTGTGGGTGGGCTTGGTCTTGAGCTCACCGGCCATGCTCGCTCACTCGTTTCGTCTCGTCCGGAGACACCCTTGACCATTCTGCCTTATTTGTTTTTGGTTGGTGCCAGTAGTTGATTAGCATAGGCCATAATTACTTACTCCAACTGACCACCGGTAGCATAAACAGCAGTTTATCCGTTTGCTCATTGGTTAGGCTGGAAATTTAAACGATTGGATGTCGACCAATGGAATAAAATAGCATCCATTTTAATTTGTGTTTTCGCTATTCTCAAACGACAGGGTACTACATTTCCTCAAAAATCCATACATTCATATGTTCATATTGTTATTCATATTTTTACTCCTTGTAGTTGATGCATAGAAGTTTTATTAGTGAAAAAAATTCATATGTTGACATTGTTATTCATATATTCATCTCCACTAATCATGATCCATATGATGTGTTGTGAGTAGTTCGTTACATTCTTGAGGGCATGGGATAAACCTTGTTGCTAGTAACATTGTGAAGCCAAATCAAGTTCAATGTTTTGATGTGTGTGTGCGCGCGTCTGCGTGTGGGTGCGTGTGTGTGTGCATGCGTGCATTGTGTGTGTGTGTGTGTGTGTGTGTGTGTGTGTGTGTGTGTGTGTGTGTGTGTGTGTGTGTGTTCATGGGGTCTAGACAACAGAAATCTCGGTGCTTTGAGTTGTCAATTGCCCCCAAAGTGTTCGTCTTCGGCGGTGTTCTTTGGGGCTCGGTGGCGGTGCCTTCTACGTCGTAGTGTCGCCATTTTCTACCCCCTATTGTCATGCATGCTCAATACTCTCCATGATGGCCGTTGTGTTGCGGTGAGCAACATGCTCTTGGTGTTATCTCGGTTGATCTTTGCTCTAAGACGGTGCAAGATGCATCCCTACTTGCTAATCAGTCCGGCTTTCTGCGGCGGAGCTCCCAATCAGGGTTCATGTTCCTCGACAACCTCTCGACTTGCATTGCTCTAGTATCATGTCGCCTCTAGCGGAGCCTGTGATCATGCCTATATTTCTCGTTGATTGTTTGTGTTCCTGTATCGTGTCATGGGGATCGGCATTCACGTGGGCGTTCTTGGCGGCTAGTAAATTCTTGATATTGTCATACCCTCGACAACACACCACATATGTTTGTGTCTCTCTTGGTGATGGTAATGATGTCTCTTGGCGAGGGTATGCCTTGTCACGGACATCCAAGTTCATCTTCTTTAGTTTTCTTTGACATTTGTATGGTTTTCGGCACTATTTCCCTCTTAAATAAGTCAAAGTGTTTAGGTTTTCGATCCGACTTTCCTTATAAAGTGGATCAACCGAAACTAAGATGGCGACAATATATTGGCTTTGCCTCTTTGGGTAATATATTCGAGTGAGAAAACTCCCCAGTCGTTTTTTAATAAAAAAAAAACCTCATCGTGTTTTCCACATGATAATGGTTCCATATTCTGTGTTCCAAACATGACCTTATTTGATTTTCCTCCCACCTGACTTCCATGTGTAAGACTTGGTCGTAATGACCCTACAGTGTAAGCCTATGTTCGCCACCATACGGATGCAAGTTGATGGCAGTGATCGTGACACACTAACATCGTTGTTGTACGCGTAAGACGATGTTCTGCTCAGCTAGCCTGGATCCTCACATAAAAATTTGCTAGTATAACAAAAAAAAAACTCATTCTGCAAAGTCAAGGTCAATACAAACATTCAATACTTTTGACGCTGGTGGGTTACTTTGTTTTGCATTGTCTTGTCTTCCTTCTTGTTCTTGGAACGAGCGTACACGCCCATGATCATCTAGTAACAAATTAACAGTTTTTTTTTTCTTTTTGGGCAACACAACAAATTAACAGTAACACAGTGCTAGTCAAACAAGATGGTGAAAAGAATGCCAGTATTAGCAAAACAAGTCCATTTGGTTTAAGCAACCGAACAAACATAAGTGGGCTGCTCGATCGTCCGGAAGCCGCCGCCCCTGTTGACCCTCCGACCGACGACCAGCGCTGCAGGTGCCACCAAGTCATGTCGATGGTCCAGTCGCCACCGTCTCATCAGGGCCCTCCGTGTGATCTTGGACGGCTGAGATCGCTTAGAGCAGCTGACATTTAAGAGGGCAGTGAGTGGGCTTGGTCTTGAGTTCACCGGCCATGCTCGCTCAATTTGTTTCGTCTGGTCCGGAGACACCTTGACCATTCTATACCTTTAGTTTTTGGTTGGTGCCAGCAGTTGATTAGCATAGGCCATAATTATGCTCAAACTAACCACCGGTAGCTTAAACAGCCGTTTGCTCATTGGTTAGGCTGGAAATTTGAATGATTGGATGTCATCCAATGGAAATATATGGTATATACGAGCATCCACTTTACTTTGTGTTTTCGCTATTCCCAAACGACAGGGCAATACATTTATTGTTTCAACCAAAAAATAAATAGAAAGGGGAGTACTATACTACTCTTGCCCTTCCATAATATAAGAGCGTTTTTGACACTAGTGTATTGTCAAGCTTTTATATTATAAAACGGAGAGAGGATTTCTTAGTCATCGCTAAGTAATGTCGTGTGACACTGAGGCCCTCGTCATCAACCGCCACATGCTAGTGCAAAAACCGTCCCAAGTTAAATGACAAGCATGATGCCGAGGTCTGTGCACCGGCGGTTCGTCGCCGGCAAGGGTGCGGCGCGGAAGGCAGTTCGTGAGGGGGGCTCGACGAAGAAGAACTGGCCGATTCCCCCCTCGCAAACAAATCATTTTGAATCAGAAGTGGATCACCTAAGTGAATTTATGATGCAACTTTTGATTTTGACTTCGTGAACTACAAAATACAAGTCCAAACAAGTGTGCATTTTACTCGGCTAAAATTCCCATCGGGAAGCACTGGTCTACAGAGTTGTTAATTACTAGTCCAGTTCAAAAAAAATACCAGTTTATTCGCAAATTTTTCTTAAAAAAATACTGTAGTCCACAACAAACATACGGGGTTTTTCGCGAAAAAAAAAACATACGGGAATGTGACCGAACAACTACAAGGACCGAGCACGGTCATTGAGCGTGCGTGTGCGTCACAGTCGCTCTCCTGCTCCGGCTAGTTCCTCCTCCCTTCCTCCCTCCCTCGCTCACGCTCATCCCCTCCCCTCCCCTGCTTCTCCCCCTCTTCCCAAGCCCCGATTCACAGCCGCAATTCACGCCATGAGAGGGGAAGCCGAGCTACATAGCCCCCGCTAGCTTCTCCGCTGCAGCTCCCGGCGCAAGAATCCGCGGTCATCTTCCACGCTCCCGTCCGTCCAAGAAAGATGCGGCCTCCGCGGGGGGATCTCGCCGTCCTCTGCTGCTGCTGCTTCCTCCTCCTCCCTTTCCTGTCCCATGGCAAGGACATGCCCCTGGGCTCCACCCTCACGCCGGGCGGCAACTCGGCCGCGTGGTCGTCGCCCAACTCCACCTTCTCCCTCGCCTTCGCGCCGTCCCCGACCGCGCCCTCGCTCTCCGTCGCCGCGGTCACCTACGCCGGCGGCATCTCCGTCTGGTCCGCGGGCGCCGGCGCGCCCGTCGACTCGGGGGGCTCGCTCCGCCTCACGTCCACCGGCGACCTGCAGCTGGTCAACGGCTCCGGCGCCGTGCTCTGGTCGTCCGGCACCGCCGGCCGGGGCGTCTCCGCGGCCGCCCTCCAGGAGAGCGGCAACCTCGTGCTCAAGAACTCCACGGGGGGCGCCCTGTGGCAGTCCTTCGACCACCCGACGGACACCGTGGTCATGTCCCAGAACTTCGCCTCCGGCATGAACCTCACCTCGGGCCCCTACGTCTTCGCCGTCGACCGGGCCACCGGCAACCTCACGCTCAAGTGGGCCACCGCCGGCTCCGCCACCGTCACCTACTTCAACAAGGGCTACAACTCCACCTTCACCGCCAACAAGACGCTCAGCTCCCCGACGCTCACGATGCAGACCAACGGCATCGTCTCCCTCACCGACGGCACGCTCAACGCCCCCGTCGTCGTCGCCTACAGCAGCAACTACGGCGAGAGCGGCGACATGCTGCGCTTCGTGCGCCTCGACTCGGACGGCAACTTCCGCGCCTACAGCGCCGGGCGCGGCAGCGGCACGGCGACGGAGCAGTGGTCCGCGGTGGCCGACCAGTGCGAGGTGTTCGGCTACTGCGGCAACATGGGCGTGTGCGGCTACAACGGCACGTCGCCGGTGTGCGGGTGCCCGTCGCTGAACTTCGAGCTCAACGACGCCAACAACCCCCGCAGCGGGTGCAAGCGCAAGGTGGAGCTCCAGAACTGCCCGGGCAACTCCACCATGCTCCAGCTCGACAACACGCAGTTCCTCACCTACCCGCCGGAGATCACCACCGAGCAGTTCTTCGTCGGCATCACCGCGTGCCGCCTCAACTGCCTGTCCGGCAGCTCCTGCGTCGCCTCCACCGCGCTCTCCGACGGCTCCGGCCTCTGCTTCCTCAAGGTGTCCAACTTCGTCAGCGCATACCAGTCGGCGTCGCTCCCCAGCACGTCCTTCGTCAAGGTCTGTTTCCCCGGCCAGGCCAACCCGCCCCTCAGCACCGGCGGCTCGTCCTCCTCGGGGTCCTCCGGCCTGCGCGGGTGGGTCGTGGCGCTGGTCGTCCTCGGCGTGGTGTCCGGGCTGGTCCTCGCCGAGTGGGCGCTGTGGTGGGCGTTCTGCCGGAACAGCCCGAAGTACGGGCCGGCGTCTGCGCAGTACGCGCTGCTGGAGTACGCGTCCGGCGCGCCGGTGCAGTTCTCGTACCGCGAGCTGCAGCGGTCGACCAAGGGGTTCAAGGAGAAGCTGGGCGCGGGCGGGTTCGGCGCCGTGTACCGCGGCGTGCTGGCGAACCGGACGGTGGTGGCGGTGAAGCAGCTGGAGGGGATCGAGCAGGGGGAGAAGCAGTTCCGGATGGAGGTGGCCACCATCAGCAGCACGCACCACCTCAACCTGGTCCGCCTCATCGGCTTCTGCTCCGAGGGCCGGCACCGCCTGCTCGTCTACGAGTTCATGAAGAACGGCTCGCTGGACTCCTTCCTCTTCGGCGCCGGCAGCAGCAGCGACAGCGGCAAGGCGATGTCGTGGGCGACGCGGTTCGCGGTGGCCGTGGGCACGGCGCGCGGCATCACGTACCTGCACGAGGAGTGCCGCGACACCATCGTGCACTGCGACATCAAGCCGGAGAACATCCTGCTCGACGAGCAGCACAACGCCAAGGTGTCCGACTTCGGCCTCGCCAAGCTCATCAACCCCAAGGACCACCGGCACCGGACGCTCACCAGCGTGCGCGGCACCAGGGGGTACCTCGCGCCGGAGTGGCTCGCCAACCTGCCCATCACCGTCAAGTCGGACGTGTACAGCTACGGCATGGTGCTGCTCGAGACGGTGAGCGGCCACCGCAACTTCGACATCTCGGAGGAGACGAACCGGAAGAAGTTCTCGGTGTGGGCGTACGAGGAGTACGAGAAGGGGAACCTCCTGCCCATCGTGGACCGGCGGCTGGCCGGGGAGGATGTGGACATGGCGCAGGTGGAGCGCGCGCTGCAGGTGAGCTTCTGGTGCATCCAGGAGCAGCCGTCGCAGCGGCCGAGCATGGGCAAGGTGGTGCAGATGCTGGAGGGGATCATGGAGCTGGAGCGGCCGCCGCCGCCCAAGTCGTCGGACAGCTTCATGACAGTGACGACGGCCACCACGGGCGGCGGGTCGGGCAGCGGCGTGAGCAGCAGCGTGGCGTCCACGTTCGCGTCGTCGGTGGCGGCGCCTCCGGCGCCCGTGCCGTCGCCGAACGTGGAGCAGGAGATGTCCGTGGGGCGGTCGGCCTCCGCCCGCACCCGCGAGATCGCGTCGCTCCCGCTGCGCTCGTCGGAGCCGTACATGACAATGTAACATTGCCGGCGTCAGTCTTCTCCGGCGCAGTGAAAACGATGGAAAATTCGTCCGTGCTCGGATCGAAGGGAAACCGCGCAGATCATCGAGCGAGTCAGTGAATTGGTAGGGTGGTCTAGCTCTAGGATCTGCTTGGTTTTGTTCTTGGTGGAGAGCATGGAGCTGCTCTGCCTTTTGAGATTTGGCATGGTTGAGAAGCATGCATGTATGTGCCAGATGAACCACAATTTGTAAGTAATAGAACTAGACCGAACGCTACTAATCGTAATTTGCACATGTACAAACAATTCAAATTTGAGGCAGAGTATTGTAGGATGAGGGGCGAAATTTGTGATGCATTTCGGATGCCGACCGCACTCTGCGCTGGTGCTTGCTTGATTCGTATGATGATTGTCATTAGTACTAGTGCCTTGGTGTTATGGCACTGGCAGTTTGGCACCTACCACTGGCACTGGGTGTGGCTGCATTGGACGGACGTGGGTGGGTGCAGGGTTCCGTTTTCAGCAGACTTGTCCATCAACTTGAACAAGTGTGCAAGTTGGTTGGTTGAATGGATGAATTGCCCCCGCAAAAAAAAAGGAAAAGAATGGATGAATTGCCAGCACACCAACCAGACGAGAATCCTGCATCATGTGTCACTCTTTGTCATCACTTGATGATTACGAGGACAAGCATGTGATGTGGCTGAGGTTCGTGTTTAATGCTTGGTTCCTGGAAACAGCTGCTCTGCGTACTGTCGCCGGTGGAGAGAGAGCCGGGGAGCTCAGATCCACTGCCGGCTTCTCGGCTTGATTGCTGGGGTTTAATTAATATAGGATAAGACAGAAATCTTGTCATCAGATGGTTTCGTAGTGTAGTGGTTAGCACTCCAGACTTTGAATCTGGCGACCTGGGTTCGAATCCCGGCGAGACCTCTTTTGTTTTTACATTTTTTAGTTTTTCCTTTGTAGTAATAACTAGTACGTACGTGGCACCTTATTAGCTCATTTTTCCTTGTTGCAAGACCATCAATTACGCTGTCATGTAAAAGAAAACATCGACTTGCTCGCACTTGCAGTCCATTCCATGTCGCCTGAGAAAACAGACACGCTCGCATCTTATCTTGTATCTATACTCCAGCTGGTTATACTACTATTTTATTAGTAGGAGTATATTATGTAGTGACAGAAACAAGAGCATCATCATCATCATCAGCCCAAGCCGTGCACAAGGCACATCACTGTCCCTGTCCCGGCTAATGGCCAAGAGGAAGAAGACGGAAAGGAAGATCTAGAGCACAGGCATTCTTCCATGTTTTTTCAACGCACGTGTGCTTGAAAAGGTCCGTCCATCCAACGACCACCCAGTGCAATGCAAGCACTGAAACAAAGTCCTCTCCCACCATATGCGCGCACTTCCCACTTATAATGATCCCCTTTTACCAATTCTACGCGACGAGGAAGCTGACAGTTGTACAGACTTCCCAAGCCCTACGTCAGGAAAACCCGGCAGAAACCTCCGGTTCTAGAGCTTTGACAGACGGGAGAAAAAGAAAACTCGATCGGCGTTCCATGCAGGAAAACCACGGCCAGTACCTCACCTTTTATTTTTCTGTTACACACTTGTTTTTACAGGTCGGATTAGTCAACTATGCGGGCGGCCCTGCAGTTCAGTACTCGACCCAGTTGATGTCCAGGTCCTTGAGCTTCAGGAGCCACTTCTGCGCGTCCAGGGGCACGCTCGCCTTGTCTGCTTTGCTGCTGCTCGGGTGCTTGGTTGCGTCGGCGGCGCTTGGCGATTCGGGCTGCAGCTCGCCGTCAGGGTCCGTTTGCTTCCGGGGCCGCCTTGGTTCAAGCGAGAGGAGCCGGGAGACCTCCTGTATCCCGCCCCATTTCTCCAGGGCGCGAGCAATGTCGTAGCGCCCTGCACAGGATAACAGAGTGTGGAGACCGTTAGGGAGGAAGACCGGCCATGGTGGACCGATAGAGAATTATAGACCACATGACTGGTGGCACTAGCATGTGATAGATAGAAACCCATGGCACGACGATGTTGCCGTCATCAATCTGACATATACGAAACCGTGAATGCGACCAGTAATGTCAACTAGTGCATCAATTTCTTGATCATGGACTCAAAAACGTCAGCAATAACGGCTGTAGTAGAAAACTACAGAAATTTGGTGCTAAAAGGTGAGGGGGGGGGGGGGGGGGGGGGGGTCCTAGGTATCTTAAGCAATACTCTTTGGCCATGGCTATTTGGAGTACTAACAGATAGTGCAGTGGCATGGCCCATGGCTACTTGACCGCATAGAACTAGGCCATAAAAAGGATACATTGACTAATTACACACCCAAATGGAGTACCGGCTGCAACCAACATTAGCAAGAAGAACGGTCAATCCCATATTTAACTTGGTCCAAGTACAAGTAATCAGGTACCTGCCCTCTCAAAAGATTTTCTACTTGGCATATAAGAAGGGTCCATCCCCCAGTTCTTCTGGAATCTCCTGATCTGCGGACAATGGCCATTCTCAGAGTTAAATTATGACCGTAAACTGAACAAGTAACAACTAAAATGCAAACATAATACAACAAGTACGGCACACGTAGAACGGAGCGCTTGCTACCATTTCCTTCACTAGCAATTCAAAGTTATTAAAAAGAAAAATCTAACCGGAAAAAATTTAGCTTCTTCAGTTCCAAGACATGATACAGCGTTGAAGCTAAGAAAATTATGATGCTAGCAGCCTTGTATGACAAGACTGGACGTCTACTACAAAGCAGAGGGATGAAAAAAAAAAGTATTTTCTCACCTCTTCTTCCAAGTTCTCCAGATTATCCCAATAACCTCTTGGTTTCCGATTTTTATAAGAAAGGGAAAGATTCATTAAGGTAGCAATCTTCCTGAACCCACCCATCCGTGTTATAGCCTTCTCGATATCAACTCTCCCATGTGTACGAAGATGTTTTCTCTTAGGCATGAAACCATTCTGACCATGTTTTGCAATAAAACTACCAAGTTCGGATTTCAGGACCTCGATGTCCTTTTGCAGGCCAGGAACTTTTGGTCTCTGCCTCGTGGAACTTGAAGAGCAATGTACAGATGCTTGCTCCGACTGTCGTCCTTCTGTGTAACACAAAGGAACAGTATCTGGATTGGTTGGCGCATCCGAGTGAATTGTGGAATTACCTCTCTCAGCTTCTGCCTTTTCAACATAATCACGGATTGCACATAAATTTGATGGAAGGTCTTCGTATATGACCTGAAAAGGATAAAATAAAATGTTTTAGTTTATTTTCCCCAAAGATGAGAACGACAACAGTGAGATAACCATGAAATGTTGTCATTTGCACAATGATGCCACACAAGTACATGACCTACAAATATTTGAGATCAGAACTGTTTTTATTAAATTCGCCATCGTGTTTGCATAGCGATGATACCTTGTAACAAGAATGTCTTCAAAACAAATTATTTGGATGCCTGAGATAGATGTTTGTAGCTAGCATAAAATTAGGATAAATAATCCCTAGGAGACAGACACTTCAGAGATAACTTCATACAGAATTATTGTTATCAAGGGAATGGAATACCAGTTATTATCCTTGGGGGAGATAAATGTCAGTTTGTAAAGATAGTGGATACAAGTTTATATTGGTTCAGAGTATACAGAGTCATTCAGTTCATCATTTGTCAGGAACAAGCCTGTGACTGTAACTGGTGTCAGAAATAAAATGAATGGGTAAAAGGATAAAAAGTAAAATCTGTCACATGAGCATGGTTGGTACATTCAACAAGATGATACATCCGCACAAAGGTTGCTTTCTTAATAGTAACACCACAGGCTTCCGTCAGTCCTAGTGTAGTTCTTTCCCAAATAAATGATTTAGAAGGTCGAGGGCACACACAACCATTTTTTATTTCAACTTTTCTACTTCACAACAATAGGGCCTTTTTTGGATTAAGTGCAAAATGCCACATGCATAAGATGCACATATTGTTCCTAGAACAAAGTTGTGAATACCTCTTCAAGGATGGACTCTGAGAGAAAGGTATCTTTATGCATCTTAGTCTCGACCATATACTTCAGCAGTGTGTGCTGATCTCCAAGCTGTCCGAGGCGCCATTTTCCTTTAAATGAGTAGAAATCCCCCTCAACTTGCTCAAAGCTGATCTCACGTTCATGTTTCTCACGAAGATCCATTACAACACGGGCATGAAGAACCATATAAAGTAGGCCTTTGCAGCCCTCCTGGAAAAATAATCTGAGATGTTACAAAACTTGCAAAGCTCGCAAAACAATAAAATTGAACAAAATTATGTCGAGAAGGATCTTCTGGGACAGGGGGCATTGATCTTTTTTTTTCCCACTAGTAGGAGACAGGTGTGATCCCTTCTGTACAGTATTCTGGGATAATATGTGCAATAAAACATGAACTCTTAAGCACCAGAAAGTTTCAGAAATCTTTTCAGTAAAAGCCAAAGAAAGAAACTACAAAAGATGAGCTAGCTAACGACCAGAAAGTGAATTGTGGACTGACAATTCTGTGAAAAATCCATGCAATGCTCCAACCCCAAACTTAAAAGCTATTTACAACCAACCAACCAGAATATCATGTAAAACATTAACAGAACTCCTACCTGTAATATTCGAACCTTGTTATTATCACGAAGAAGAATCCGACTGATTGCCAGGTTTGGTATAATCCTACAAGATAGCTATATTAGGTCATAGCTGTGTATTGGAAGTAGATTATGTGAACTCCAAATACCGCATAAAGATAAAACTACTTACTCGGGTAACTTTTCATATGCTGTTAGTGCATTCCATACTTCTCGAACTGGTGCTTTCACAGTGATACTAGCAACAACACACCTGTGAGCCCCTTCACGCTCCTTCACCCAAAGCATTCCACAAGAGAAGATAATTTTCTTAGTGCGCTTTCCGTGAAATTTAAGAATCGAAGAATAATTATTTGATGGGTATAAGCTTAGTCAGTTACCAAGAGGCCATCAAATCGTCGAAGATGGATCTCATCTACCACACAAGGCCTATCAAGCCTGCAGACACTTCCATATACACCCCATTTCCCATTCAACTCAGGAGGGGGTGAAGCAAGCACACCACCAAAACCGGAAGAGGCAGGCGCTTCTTTGAACTTACTAGAAGATATGACATCATTCTCGACTGTTGCACTACGCAAGTTAAGTGGCTTGGACTCTGCACCGGTAAATTTTGTAGGTCCAAATTTATGGTTTTCTAAATACATTTTTTCAGATCTGAAAGCCAAGGCTGTAAGATTCACAGGAAGATCCGACCTTATAATCCTCTCAAGAAATATTGCTGGAAAATTGAATCGTGGTATCACATTAACTTCATACAGCAAAATCGCACTAGCGGACCTGTTAAAAACCAAACAGGGGTCATATGAGATTTATGAGCGGAATTCTTTTTCTGATGTTCAAAAGCCTAAAGCGATGAATAATCTAAGGATCCCTGAAATCAAAATATTTCTATACCAGGCCTTAAGCGGTAGCAAAGTAAGCCACTGTGGATTTAAAAGGCTGGATGCTCACTTAAGGCATATGTTACAAACAAGGCATAAAAATGACTGAAAGATGCCCACCTTGGACCAGCCCTGACAGACCATTTCCCTTCGAATTTCTTAAAGTCGCCATCGACCATGGAGAAGTGGAGTTCTCGTCCATCAACCTGCGCAGTAATTTTTACTGAACAATTTATAGTAAATAAGGCTATATAGCTCGACATAGGTAGAGAACGAGGGAGACCATTAATCCTCTTTGAATCTGCTACCCACAACCTAACAAGAAGAAACAACACATGCAGAGACGCCAACAGTAATATGCATGCAGTAGTCATGACTTAATCAACCGATCATTTACAGATGCCACCAATACATTCAGTAAGTAAGAGCACACCGCCAACATTTCAGTGGCATCTCATTTTGCCCCACGATTTTGCAACCAATGAGAAAAATGTACTAGTAAGCAGTAAAAACTGAACTATTATCAAGTTCAATGCAATTGAACTGAATAACAATTACTAGCAGGAGATTATGGTGAAGAGAAGACGGCACGTACGGCATCCGGGACCTCCCGGAGATCGAGCACGACACGCGCCTCGATGTGCCAGTAGAGCGCTTGCTGCAGCCCCCTCTGCTCCAGCCATATCCTGCCCTCGTGCGGGCATGGGATCCTCCCACTGCACGAAATTTCCCCCAAATCAGAACCCTTCAACGGTGCTCCCATGGTGAAGAAGGGACCGAGACGGGCCGGTGGACGAGAAGGAAACGCGTACCTGTGCACGAGGTTGGGGACGAAGTCGGCGAGGCGCTCGTAGTCGGTGATGATGCGCCAGACGGTGTCGACGTCGGCGGCCACCGCCACGGACGCGAACACCCGCCGCTCGCGCCACGACACCACGTCCACGTCGCACTGCACGCTGGGCCCCGCGCGCCTGGTGCCGCCCCTGCCGGCGCCACCGCGGCACTGCTGCTGCTCCCGGTGGTGCTGCTGGTCGTCGGCGCCCCAGTGGTCGCCCGTGGCAGCAGCCCCGGCGGCGACAGCGCGGCCACCGGAAGAAGAGCGGTGCCGCGAGAGCGCTGTGGCCCCTCGAGGGCTCGCGCCGGGGCTCGGGGTCCGCGGGAGGAATGCGGCGGCGGCTGGGGCCGGGGAGACGAGGGCCCGCATGGCTCCCGCGAGCGGCGACGGCGGTGTGGACTGTCCGAGAAGAGGAGTGGAGGTGGAGCGGCCCGGGAAGGAGGGGACGAGAGCTCACCCAGTTCGAGTGGATGCGGACTGGGGAGGGGGGCCTCCAGCCACTGACGTCCGGGCCCAGCGCGTCGGCTCGGACGACGGCGACGTTGAGATTGTTTCTGCCGCGGCCAGGGGCGACGCGTGGCGGGAAGGAGAGGTGGCGGCAGGCCCACCTGATGTGCCGTGGGCCCACCCGATGTGGGGCCGGCTAGTCAGCCTGCGACGCGTGCGCGGTCAGCGCCCGCGCGTCCCATGGGGGAATATCCACCTGCCCGGCGCTGGAGCCCATTGATCTTAACCACTTCCCTTGATTCTAGACCAACTTAGATCACAGTTCACAGTCCTCATTCTCGCCGCCGCCGCCTCCTCCTAGCGCCGCCGCCTCACGCGTCCGATGCCGATCTCCCACTCCCGCTCCCAGCCTCTCCTCGCCCACCACCACCACGACAACGCCGGCGACCTCCTCTCCTGCGCGCAGGGCAGCAGCAGCGACGGCTCCTTCCCCAACAACAACAACAACAATGGCCTGCTGCGGACGCGCTCCCACGAAGACGTGCGTGTCGGCCGCACGCAGTGCGCCGGCAGCGACGAAGCCGAGGTCTGCTTCGAGGGGCGTCGCCGCGCCGGCGATCTCGGCTACGTGAGCTTCGAGGACATGGTCCTCTTCGAGGCGTTCCGGGAGGGCAATGTCCGCTCGTCGGAGGCGGGGGCCGTCACGACGGCGTCGCGGATGTACACGCGCGTCGCCCATCGCCGCTATCGCCGGCGGTCCCCGGGGCCGCTCGGGACACGCCGCGGCGGCGCCATGCATAGGTTCGTGAAGAAGTTCGTCTGCCCTTGCTTGGCCTTCGTGGCCAGAGCCTTCGGCTGCATGCCAGGCGTGCCCGCGCATTGATCTGTAAACTAGAGATAGTCTTTGTTTGATCATGCAATGAGTAGATTGTTCTTAGATCGACTAATAATTCTCTGAATTTAGTTAGCGACGCAGTTAGTTGTAGATTCTCGTGGGATCATTCAGGATTTTTCTCTCCGTGAAGATCCCAGCCAACTAGCTAGCTTGTTAGAGAGTCTGTTTTTTTTTTTTTTGTGGGTACGTCGCTACCTCTTTCATCAATCGTTAATTGAAGAAAAAATGCCTGCTGAATGTGGCAGGTTAATATCTCTTGCTGTGCTGCGCAAAAAAGAATATTTCTCCTGCTGTAGCGCAGCGGCGAGTTTTTTGTCCACAAATGGAGTTTTTTAGCACCAAGACACCAAACAGATTGATGCCCAGTTGCTTGTTAACTTCACCTCGATCGACGTCACACCAATCTGAAGAATTCTAAAATAGCGGTTCATGTAACCCAGTTTTTTGTCCACTTACAAAATTTGTTTTCCTAAAGCACTAAAATGTTAGTAATACATAGGCTACTTACTTTTTGTTCACCAACTTTTAAATATTATTCACATTGTTCAGTAAAATGTCCATATGTATGCACGATGCTAGTTCTAGTAGCATTTTTTCACATTACTTATTAGTTTGTTCACTTACACAAAAGTTTCTGGCAAAAAAATGGTACTCTCTCCGGTCCAAAATAAGTGTCGCGGTTTTAAATTGGATTAGTTCAAAACCGCGACACTTATTGTAGATCAATGGTAGTAATAAGTTATAATTTCACACATGAAAACACACTTTCTAACAATTTAACAAAAGTTTTCATAGAACAATTCATATTTATGGCATTATTGTTCAATTCGATCAAGAGAGAAAAGAAGAAGTGGAACCAGTAGCCCGTGCGTTATTGGGCCGACAATCACATAACACTCTCGAAAAAAGGGAGTGAAGAAAGCGATAATCCTACACTTACAACGGTTTACGTTACGTAACCTTCCAAACTGAATCCCCCCCCCCCTCCGACGGGAATTTCAATGGGGGTGTTCCCCTTCATCCCCCCCACTTTCAATCATAATCCTCCAAATCAGCAATCCGGTAAAACATCTACATAACTTTTAGCACATCTAGCATTACTCAGTGACTGCAATAAGGGAGAGATAGAGGGTAGGCAAAAGGGGGATTTTTGTCGTTTGTGGATCACTTGGATAAACACAACAACTCGGGTATATAAAGTATTCAATAGTTATAGTAAATTACTACACAACCTGTACAAGTAGAAATTGATTCTTAATCGTAAAATGCTTGCCCAAGTAGTTGTATCAAATCCAAATCTTCACAAATTTTCAATAAAACAAAGATCAACTAATTGACAGGTTCCCCTTGGGGATTCCTAGCTGGCAGCATGGGGAGCTTCCCAGCGCTGCCACATGTCATGTGTTGGGCGTCCCGCGGGATCACACTTTTTTTTCTGCACGCGTTTTAGGGTTTTACCCGATTTTTTCAAGGTTTCAGATTTGCTTAGTTTTTCCTATGTTTCCTTGAGAAAAATAATTTTTTAGTTTTTCACGCGTGAAGCACGCTATATGAAAAGCACATGTGTGCTTCACGATGAAGCACAGCCATGCTTTTCGAAAACTGAAAAGCGCATCTGTGATTCCCCGAAAGTGAAAGCAAGAGTGCTTTCACAAAAAGTGAAAAGCGCAATTGTGTTTTCCGGGTTTTTTGGTTGCAATTCTTTTGTTACATGTTTGTTCCCGTTTCCAGTTTTTACGGATTTTTTCGAGAGAGAAAATGTTCGTCTATAACTACTAGCATGAGATCTAGTTTTAAAGATTTTGCTGTGAGAAACCCAACGATGAAAGCGGTTCGTGATTTGGACGCATGGTTGAAAAGATGAAACATTTTGAAAAGAGTCATGCTATGCACACGACAAAATATGCACGATTCACACATGAAAGTTGGATCCAGGCGGACAACATTTATCTGAGAAGGGCACTAGCTGCTGGATGTGCACGTCGTGCACAAGTCGGGCACAAGTGTCGTCCAAGAAGCAGTTTTGTATTGAAAAAATGAACCTATGAAAAAGTGCAAAACTTTCGTGGTTATGACAAGTGTCGCACATGCAGTCGACCACTTGTCACCATCCTTCGCTGTGAATGTAGAACAATTAGCGAGCACCATAATGAACAACTTCGCTGAAACTACGCGTCCCCTCTCATTTTTTTCGAAAAGGGGGGTTCGTCCCGGCCTCTGCATCAGAACGATGCATATGACCATGTTTATTAATAAGCAAAAGGTCTTACACAAGTCTTCCTGTCTCAATCAAGGAACAAAAAAGGCTCACGAAGAGCTAAAAAGTAAAAGAGAAGCCACAACCGGCTGGCAAAAACGATAGGAACTAAATGCCTATCTTATTACATGACCGCCATCCAAACCGGTTGAAAATATCCCGAGCTACCATCTCCCATCGGATAGATCCAGTAACCAAACGCTCCCTGGCCTCCGTCGGAGTGAGTAGCGGCCACATACGGATCAACGCAGTGGCTCGGAAAATAACCTGCAAAAAATGAATATTTGTTGTTCTGTTAAAGACCAAATCATTTCTGCAGTTCCAGACTGCCCATAATAAAGCACACACTCCTACACGAATGTGTCTCGCTGTTGCGAAATCTATCCCATCTAGCCACGTCCCAAATAACGTGTTGATAGAGTTCAGAGGAGTGATGTTGAAAGCTATGTGAACCGACCGCCACAGTATTTTTGCCAGAGGGCAATCCAGAAAAGGTGTTTGATTGACTCATGTTGGTCGCAAAAGCTACATCTTGTAGATCCTGTCCAATTGCGTTTTGCCAAATTATTCTTAGTTAAAATAACTTGTTTATGCACAAACCACATAAACACTTTGATTTTCAAAGGTACTTTGACTTTCCAAACATGCTTAGAACGAGGAATCACGCTAGAGTTAATTACATCCAAGTACATGGATTTGACTGAAAACTCTTCATTCTTAGTTAGCTTCCAGCATAACCGATCGGGCAGTTGAGACAACCGAACATCCATCAATCTTCTCACAAGATTGAGCCAGGCCTCCCAACGGTTTCCCACTAGCGTCCTCCTAAATTGAATATTGAGCGGAGTGGACTGGAGTACTAAAGCCACATACGCGTCTCTACGCTGAACAATGCTATACAGAGACGGATATTGGAGTGCAAGGGGCGTGTCCCCTAGCCATGTATCCTCCCAGAATCTTGTAGTGGTACCGTTTCCAACTATGAACCTTGTCTTGTTAAAAAAGAGTGATTTGACTCTCATCAATCCCTTCCAAAAAGGCGAATCTGTCGGCCTCACTATCACATGGGACAAGGTCTTGGAGTGAAGGTACTTATTACGCAGAAGTTGAGCCCATGTGGCCTCCGTCTCAATCGAAAGTTTGAACAACCACTTGCTAAGAAGACTTCTGTTCTTCACCTTCAAATTTTCAATGCCTAGACCTCCTTGGTCTTTTGGCCTACAAATGATATCCCACTTAGCAAGTCCGTACTTTCGCTTTAGTTCATCGCTCTGCGAAAAGAATCGTGATCGATAGAAGTCTAGCCTTTTCCGGACCCCAACAGGTACCTCGAAAAAGGAAAGAAGAAACATGGGCATACTCGTGAGGACCGAATTAATGAGAATTAATTGGCCTCCGTATGACATCAGCTTGCCCTTCCAGCAGCTCAGCTTCTTTTCAAATCGATCCTCAATGCACTTCCATTCTCTATTAGTCAGCTTACGATGGTGGATTGGTATACCTAAATACGTGAAAGGTAGAGCCCCCAATTCACACCCGAACAATTGTTTATATGCCTCTTGGTCATCATTTGCTCTTCCAAAATAAAACAATTCGCTCTTATGGAAGTTAATCTTTAACCCGTTCAATTGTTCGAATAAGCATAACACAAGCTTCATGTTTCGCACTTTTGCCAAGTCATGCTCCATGAAGATGATAGTATCATCAGCGTACTGTAGGATGGATACACCTCCATCAACTAAGTCCAGAACTAGGCCACCTACCTGCCAAGCATCCTTAGACCTTCCTATGAGAATTGTCAACATATCAACCACTATGTTGAATAGGATAGGTGACATCGGGTAGCCTTGCCTCAATCCTTTGTGTGTTTGGAAGTAGTGACCTATATCATCATTCACTTTAATCCCAACACTCCCTGTTTGCGTGAAAGAGTCTACCTGGTGTCTCCAGGCCTGATCAAAACCTTTCATTCGCAAGGCCTGTTGAAGGAACGACCATTTGACCTTATCATACGCTTTCTCAAAGTCCACTTTGAAAACAACTCCGTCAAGTTTTTTTGTGTGGAGTTCATGGAGCGTTTCATGCAGAACGACCACCCCTTCTAGAATATTTCTATCCGGCATGAAGCAGTCTGGGATGGTTGCACCACAGAGTGCGCAATTTGCGTAAGCCTATTGGTCCCGACCTTGGTGAAAATTTTGAAACTTACATTAAGAAGACAGATAGGCCTGAACTGCTCAATACGAACAGCCTCTATTTTCTTAGGAAGTAAAGTTATCGTCCCAAAATTCAATTGAAACAATTGAAGCTATCCAGAGAATAAATCATGGAACATCGGAAGTAAATCCCCTTTGATAATGTGCCAACACTTTTTATAAAACTCCGCCGGAAAACCATCCGGCCCTGGAGCCTTATTGTTCTTCATTTGTGAGATAGCCTCAAACACCTCTTTCTCCGTAAATGGGGCGGTTAAAATATCATTCTCATCCGCCGCAAGTTGAGGGACATCCTCAACCCTGGACTCATCTAAGGACACAAAGTTGTCCTCCGGAGGCCCAAACAGCTGCTTATAGTAATTGGTTATATATACTTTGAGGTTTTCTTGTCCTAAAATCATCCCCTCGTCCTGCTCCAATTGAAAGATCCTCTTTTTTCGGTGCTTGCCGTTAGCAATCATATGAAAGAATTGAGTGTTGTCATCCCCTTGGACGATTTTGTGAACCTTAGCCCGCACTGCCTACTTCAACTCCTCCTCACGAAGGAGTTCTTTCAGTCTGAACTCCGCCTCCACTTTAGTTTCCAGCTCTCTGGTATCTAAAATGGTGGACTCGGCTTTTAAATCTAGGGATTGAATAAGTATAAGGAGCCTTTCCTTTTCAGCCTTATAAATCCAATGCATGGGCTTAGCCCATCCACGAAGGAATCTTCGTAGATGCCTAATCTTATTCTGCCATCTTTCAACAGGAGATCTCTCACCTGAATCTTTAGCCCATTCTCTGGCTATCAGATCCAGGAACCCTGCTCTTTCAAACCACACCAATTCGAAAGAAAAAGTGTTTTTGTTCCCCACGTGAGTGGCCTCGCCAGAATCAACTAGCAACGGGGTGTGATCCGAGATTGCGCGCGATAACGCTTGGACCGTGACCAGGGGAAACTTCTGTTCCCATTCGACACTAGCAAGGACACGGTCCAGCTTCTCAAATGTCAGGTTTGGTAACGTATTAGCCCAAGTGAATTTCCTACCCGAAAGCTCAATCTCTCTAAGATCCAGGCTTTCGATTATGGTATTGAACATAAACGACCATCTGCCGTCAAAATTACCATTATTCTTTTCCTCCCTCCTTTGAATAATGTTAAAATTGCCCCCAACGAGGATTGGGAGCTGCTCACTCCCGCAAATACGTACAAGATCAGCCAAAAAATCCGGCTTGAGCTCTGACTGCGCAGCACCGTACACCACCACCAATGCCCAATTAAACCCGTCGGCCTTTGATCTTACCCGGAATTTTACCGCAAAATCTCCCATGACCACACTCCGAACTTCCAACGACTCACATTTAACCCCAAGTAAGATCCCACCGGACCTTCCTCTTGGGGGTAGGCAATGCCAATCAAAATCAACACCCCCGATAAAGTACTAAGAAACTGGGGGGGGGGGTGAAATTGTCCCTTCCAGTTTCTGAAATGGCAATGAAATCCAACTGGTACTCAATAGACGCATCCACTAGAAACCTTCTTTTAGCCAAGTCCTTAAGACCTCTGCTATTCCAAAAAAATGCCTCTCATATTTCATCATGAAATTTTTTAGAGGTACGGATCCTAGCACTTCTACGCATAGCTGAAGTTGGATAAACCTTCCGTTTCCACTTCCGCTTAGGCTTATTTGGATCCTCCATCCGGTCCTCACAACCAGACTCCGTGGACCTAACTTCTGGAACATCTACATGTATCGAGTTTCCTGGGGAATCGAAACCCTCATCCTCCTCTATTTCAGGAAGTTAAGGGGCCAGATCCGCACAAAGATTGTCAAGAACCCTGACACCCAACGCATCTATGTCTGACTCGTTCATGGGTTTGATGGCTGCTAAGTTACGAATCAATTCCAAAGCGCGCTCCGCTTCGAGATCGAGAATATCATTAACTGTTTCAGTGATTTCACTACCATTACTACCTAGTGAAACCCCTAATTGATTTGCATTGTGAACAATCTCATCATTGGAAAAATGTAAAATCGAATTTGACGTGTTGAACGACATACCAGTGGTGACCTCAATGTCACGAAGCTTGGCCGCCCGCATGGCGCACCTGAGCTCCATGTCATCAACATCCGGCTGATCGTGAAGGCGACTGCTGATACGTCTCCAACGTATGTATAATTTTTTATTGTTCCATGCTATTATATTATCTATTTTGGATGTTTAATGGGCTTTATTATGCACTCTTATATTATTTTTGGGACTAACCTATTAACCGAAGGCCCAGTGCAAATTGCTGTTTTTTTGCTTATTTCAGTGTTTCGTAGAAAAGGAATATCAAACGGAATCCAAACGGAATGAAACCTTCGCGAGGATTGTTTTGGAACAAACGCAATCCAGGAGACTTGGAGTGGACGTCAAGGAAGCAACGAGGCGGCCACGAGGTAGGGAGGCGCGCCCCCACCCTCGTGGGCCCCTCGTGGGTCCACCGACCTACTTCTTTCGCCTATATATACTCATATACACTGAAAACATCCAGGAGCACCACGAAACCCTATTTCCACCGCCGCAACCTTCTGTACCCGCGAGATCCCATCTTGGGGCCTTTTCCGGCGCTTCGCCGGAGGGGGAATCAATCACGAAGGGCTTCTACATCAACACCATAGCCTCTCCGATGATGTGTGAGTAGTTTACCACAGACCTTCGGGTCCATAGTTATTAGCTAGATGGCTTCTTCTCTCTCTTTGGATCTCAATACAAAGTTCTCCTCGATCTTCTTGGAGATCTATTCGATGTAATACTTTTTGCGGTGTGTTTGTCGAGATCCGATGAATTGTGGGTTTATGATCAAGATTATCTATGAACAATATTTGATTATTCTCTGAATTCTTATATGCATGATTTAATATCTTTGCAAGTCTCTTCGAATTATCGGTTTGGTTTGGCCTACTAGATTGATCTTTCTTGCAATGGGAGAAGTGCTTAGCTTTGGGTTCAATCTTGCGGTGTCCTTTCCCAGTGACAGCAGGGGCAGCAAGGCACGTATTTTATTGTTGCCATCGAGGATAAAAAGATGGGGTTTATATCATATTGCTTGAGTTTATCCTTCTACATCATGTCATCTTGCTTAATGCGTTACTCTGTTCTTATGAACTTAATACTCTAGATGCATGCTGGATAGCGGTTGATGTGTGGAGTAATAGTAGTAGATGCAGAATCGTTTCGGTCTACTTGTCACGGACGTGATGCCTATATACATGATCATGCCTACATATTCTCATAACTATGCGCTTTTCTATCAATTGCTTGACAGTAATTTGTTCACCTAGAATTTGCTATCTTGAGAGAAGCCTCCAGTGAAACCTATGGCCCCCGGGTCTATTTTCCATCATATTGATCTCCCGTCAACTAGCCAATTTCTGTTGCTGTTTATTTTGCAATCTTTATTTTCCAATCTATACAACAAAAATACCAAAAATATTTATCTTATTATCTTTATCAGATCTCACTTTTGCAAGTGGTCGTGAAGGGATTGATAACCCCTTTATCGCGTTGGTTGCAAGGTTCTTGTTTGTTTGTGTAGGTAGTAGGGACTTGCGTGTTATCTCCTACTGGATTGATACCTCGGTTCTCAACAACTGAGGGAAATACTTACGCTACTTTGCTGCATCACCCTTTCCTCTTCAAGGGAAAACTAACGCATGCTCAAGAGGTAGCAAGAAGGATTTCTAGCGCCGTTGCCGGGGAGATCTACGCACAAGGCAATACATACCAAGTACCCATCACAAACTCTTATCCCTCGCATTACATTATTTGCCATTTGCCTCTCGTTTTCCTCTCCCCCACTTCACCTTTGCCTTTTCTTCGCCCTCCTTCTGTTCGATCTTGTGTTACCATGTGCCTTCTTTTTTGCTTGCATCTTCGCTTGCTGAAAGTTTATGGATCCTCATCCCCTTGCTAATCTTTTTAGAGATCCAATTATGATGAACCAATTTCTAGTGATTTGAGTGCACTAGATTATCTTTATGAGGTTTTGCTTGAAATTCATGAATCTGAAAATTGTGATGAAGAAATTTATGAAGAGATTCACGATGGCTCCTTGAATAAAAAGCATGATTGCAATGATTTTACTATAAATTCTCTTGATGTCCATTGTGCTAATAATATGCAAAACCCTAAGCTTGGGGATGCTAGTTTTGCTATGTCTACTACTTGTTGCAATGATCATGATTGGGGTGATTCTTCTTATGATCTTGAAAATTTGTTTAAGCCCCATGATGAATATGAGATTGATAATAGTGTTTGCAATAATATTGAAAGTGGGTTTGGAAGAGTGTGAACTTTAGATCCCACATATTTGGAGAATGTTCAATCTTATGGTATTTTTGATAAAAGTGGGTTTGGAGAGGTCATGACTTTAGTTAATGATAATCCCACTATTTTGGAAGAGTGTCAACTTCGCATGCATGTGGATCGTGTTGAGAATATGTTATGTGATAGCTATTTTGTTGAATTTGCCTATTATCCTACATGTAATTATTATGAGAGAGGAAAATATGGTTTAGAATTTTTTATCTTACTAAATTACCTCTCATCATGTTGAGATTGCTATCATCTCTTTCTTCCTCCCTGCATATGCTAATTTTTGCTTGCTATGATAATTTGTTTGCTTATAAAATGCCTATGCATAGTAAGTATGTTAGACTTAGATGTGTTTATCACATGTTTTATGATGCTCTCTTTGTGCTTCAATTCTTGTCTTCCATGTGAGCATCATTAAAATTATCAATGCCTAGCTAGGGGCGTTAAACGATAGCGCTTGTTGGGAGGCAACCCAATTTTATTTTTGTTCCTTGCTTTTTGTTCCTGTTTAGTAATAAATATTTCATCTAGCCTCTGGTTAGATGTGGTTTTATGTTTTAATTAGTGTTTGTGCCAAGTAAAACCTATAAGATCTTCTTGGGTGATAATTATTTCATCTTGCTGAAAAAGGCAGAAACTTTCTGCTCACGAAAATTTTTGTTAAAAATCACAAGAAAGTGATTAAATACTGATTCCAATTGCAGTAGAACAATAATCAAATTATATAGGTCGTCCTATTTTGGTAGAATTTTTGGAGTTCTAGAAGTTTGCATTTGATACAGATTACTACAGACTGTTCTGTTTTTGACAGATTCTGTTTTTCGTGTGTTGTTTGCTTATTTTGATGAATCTATGGCTAGTATCGGGGGGTATGAACCATACAGAAGTTGGAATACAGTATCTTTAACACCAATATAAGTAAATAATGAGTTCATTACAGTACCTTAAAGTGGTGGTTTGTTTTATTTCGCTAACGGAGCTCATGAGATTTTCTGTTGAGTTTTGTCTTGTGAAGTTTTCAAGTTTTGGGTAAAGATTTGATGGATTATGGAATAAGGAGTGGAAAGAGCCTAAGCTTGGGGATGCCCAAGGAAGCCCAAGGTAAAATTCAAGGACAACCAAAAGCCTAAGCTTGGGGATGCCCCAGAAGGCATCCCCTCTTTCGTCTTCGTCTATCGGTAACTTTACTTGATGCTATATTTTTATTCACCACATGATATGTGTTTTGCTTGGAGCGTCTTGTATAATTTGAGTCTTTGTTTTTTAGTTTACCACAATCATCCTTGCTGTACACACCTTTTGGAGAGACACACATGAATCGGAATTTACTAGTATACTCTATGTGCTTCACTTATATCTTTTGAGCTAGATAATTTTGCTCTAGTGCTTCGCTTATATCTTTTAGAGCACGGTGGTGGTTTATTTTATAGAAATTATTGATCTCTAATGCTTCACTTATATTATTTTGAGAGTCTTATAAAACAGCATGGTAGTTTGTTTTGGCTATAAAATTAGTTCCAATATGATGAGCATCCAAGATAGGTATAATAAAAACTATCATATAAAGTGCATTGAATACTATGAGAAGTTTGATTCTTTATGATTGTTTTGAGATATGAAGATGGGATATTAGAGTCATGCTAGTGAGTAGTTGTGAATTTGAGAAATACTTGTGTTTAAGTTTGTGATTCCCGTAGCATGCACGTATGGTGAACCGTTATGTGATGAAGTCGGAGCATGGTTTATTTATTGATTGTCTTCCTTATGAGTGGCGGTCGGGGACGAGCGATGGTCTTTTCCTACCAATCTATCCCCCTAGGAGCATGCATGTAGTACTTTGTTTTGATAACTAATAGATTTTTGCAATAAGTATGTGAGTTCTTTATGACTAATGTTGAGTCCATGGATTATACGCACTCTCACCCTTCCACCATTGCTAGCCTCTCTAATACCGCACACCTTTCGCCGGTATCATACACCCACCATATACCTTCCTCAAAACAGCCACCATACCTACCTATTATGGCACTTCCATAGCCATTCTGAGATATATTGCCATGCAACTTACCACCATTCCGTTTATTATGACACGTTCCATCATTGTCATATTGCTTTGCATGATCATGTAGTTGACATCGTATTCGTGGCAAAGCCACCTTTATAATTCTTTCATACATGTCACTATTGATTCATTGCATACCCCGGTACACCGCCGGAGGCATTCACATAGAGTCATATTTTGTTCTAAGTATCGAGTTGTAAGTAAATAAAAGTGTGATGATCATCATTATTAGAGCATTGTCCCAAGTGAGGAAAGGATGATGGAGAATATGATTCCCCCACAAGTCGAGATGAGACTCCGGACGAAAAAAAAGAAAAGAAAAAAAAGAGGCGGATGAAGCTATGTACCTAGGGTAGGGTCATGGGCCTGTCCAAGATACCCTCCCCAAGGCCATCACCCTAAAACCAGAAGCATTCGAAGAAGAATCATCATCCACTCGACCATGAAGTGTTCCACTCGGAAGACTTGAAGTCACTCGACCATGGAGACCGTCACTCGACCGCCAGAAGGTCTAAAGCCACCCCATACTGCAACGGTTGGTCATTACATCATAGCTTTAATGGTCATTATGTCACTTTATTACTAGCGTTACCAGTAACGCCCTATCTTAATGTACCTCAAACCCTGTGTAATTAAGGGCCGGAGGGGTCTGGCGAACTCTATATAAGCCACCCCCCTCCTCAGTGACAAGGGTTCGCACCCCCTGTAACACACACGCATATAATCCAGTCGACCGCCTCCGGGCACCGAGACGTAGGGCTGTTACTTCCTCCGAGAAGGGCCCGAACTCGTAAAACTCATGCGTACAACTTCTCCATAGCTAAGATCTTGCCTCTACATACCTACCCCCATTCTACTGTCAGACTTAGAACCACGACAGTTGGCGCCCACCGTGGGGCAGGTGTCTTAGCGACTTATTGGAGAAGTTGCGATTTTTCTGATCCCCATCAGCATGGTTTCAGGCGGAGGATTGGCCGAGGGTCGTGAGATCCGTCTCGGCGCGCTCGTGTTCATCGCCGACGACTCCGCTTGGCTCCAAGAGGCTCCACTCGACGTTGAGGCGCTCCCCGTCCGCGGGGCAACGCACTTTCGCGCCCGCGTCCACGCGTCCTCCTGCGGCAGCCGTCGACCCAGTATCGGTCGGCTCCTGTGGCGGCTTCACTCCCTGCTGCCCGCCGGCGCAAGCGTTCCGGTCGGTCGAGGCTCCAGCGGTGGGTGAGGCATGCGGTGGCTCGCCAGTCGGCCACCTCCCAAGTCGCGGCAATCGAGCCCGACGAAACTCTCTACGGCCTGTTCGACTGGCTTCGTCGAGACTGCATCCGAGTGCGACAGCAGTGACCCCGCGGCGGAAGTCCTGATGGTCAACGGACCGTGCAGTCCCCCTGGCTTTCCCCGCAACGACGGTGGTGATGGCGGAGGCGATCCGTCGCGCGTCCACGATGAGTACCGCCCCGAGCCCCTCTCTTCGCAGCAGAGGGAAGAGCTTCGCCACCGTAACATGGATGCACTTCACACTCCTATCGTTGGGGAAACCCCCGAGGCCCGGGCCTTGGAAGAGGCGCGCTTGACCAACTTGGCTGAGCGCACTCGACTGGAGAACCTCCAGCACACACTCGACGAGTGTGCTCGGCAGCGGGTTCCTGAGTCCAGTCGATGACAACTTTTTCCGCCTCCCACCCAGGTATACCGAACTCCGATCCAGAATCTCACAGCTGCAGCCCGAATAGCAGAGTCGATTCAGCCTTCCCAGTCGGGAGCTGGTAGGGGTTTGATGCAGATCCGGGCTTTGCTCCGGCGGCGGGGGAGCAGAACACAACAGTGTCACAGTCTCGGAATAGGATGCATAGTAGATCTGTAATGGCAGACACAGTTCAGTTGGCTCACAGCGCAAGATCACCTCCAAGACGTGAGGGACGTGGAGATCGACAGGATCAGTATAGAAACCGTGAGCAGTATGATCGTCGTCGAGCGCCCACACCTCCCCCAAGGAGTGGGTCATACGCGCCTCGGCAACACGATGACAAACGCCCTCATAGTGGAGGGCGAAGGATTCCAGTCGACCCCCGGGAGCCGGGCTTTGACGCGAGATCCATTCTCGTTCAAGGCCTGGTTGACAGGAACAGGGCACACAGAGATGGCCACAATAGAGATTACCCGACTGGCAACAAAGTGCATGTTTCAGGTCCCGAGTGTTTCAGCAGAGCAGCAGTGATTCCTCCCAACTTCAGGTTGGCGACTGGAGTCAGCAAATTCACTAGTGAGTCCAAGCCTGACACTTGGCTTGAGGACTACCGAGTAGCTGTGCAAATTGGTGGTGGCAATGATGAAGTGGCCATGAAGCACCTTCCTCTGATGTTGGAGGGCTCGGCCAGAGCGTGGTTGAATCAGTTAGCACCTGGCAGTATTTATAGCTGGGAAGAGCTTGCCTGAGTGTTTGTCAGAACATTTGAAGGTACATGCAAACGGCCAGCAGGGCTAACAGAGCTACAATCTTGTGTGCAGAAGCCGAATGAAACTTTGAGGGATTATATCCAGAGATGGATCACGTTGCACCACACGATGGAGAATGTGTCTGATCACCAAGCAGTTTGTGCCTTCAAGGAAGGTGTCAAGTATCGAGAATTGAATCTGAAGTTCGGTCGGACCGGAGATATGTCTCTGAGTCGAATGATGGAAATTGCCACCAAGTATGCTAATGGTGAAGAGGAGGATCGGCTCCGGAGTGGCAAGCACAAAACAGTCGCCCACGAAACCGGGGGAGGGAACTCCAGTTGGAAGCAGAAGCGCAAAGCCGAGCCAGCTGCTCCCGGAGAAGCCTTAGCCGTGACTCAAGGAAAGTTCAAGGGGAAGCCCAAAGGGCCATGGAACCCCAAGAAAGTAAAATATCAAGATGGAAATGATGTGTTGGATTTACCATGCCACATTCACACCAAAAAAAGATGAGGAGGGTAATCTCATTTACCCGAAACATACCACTCGACAGTGTCGGCTCCTAATCCAACAGTTCCGAGAGAAACAGCCCAAAGAGAAGGAGAAAGAATCGGACAAAGTTGAAGATAAAGAAGAAGACGATGATGGTTACCCCCACGTCAATTCCACTCTGATGATTTTTGCTAATGTTGAGAGCAAAAGTCGACTGAAAGTCATCAACAGAGAAGTGAACATGGTCGCTCCGGCGACACCCAGTTATTTGAAGTGGTCTCAGACTGCCATTACATTCGACCAATCTGATCACCCAACACACATAGCCACCCCTGGGAGGCAAGCGTTGGTGGTCGACCCAGTCATCGAAGGCACTTGGTTGACTAAGGTTCTGATGGATGGTGGCAGTGGCCTGAATATACTGTATGCGGAGACCTTGAAAGGAATGGGCATTCCGATGTCCAGACTCAGTGAAAGCAATATGAGTTTCCATGGAGTTATTCCTGGCAAGAAGGCTGAGTCACTCGGCCAGATCGCCCTTGATGTGGTTTTCGGTGATTCCAAGAATTACCGCAAAGAAAAGTTGACGTTTGAAGTCGTGGATTTCCAGAGTGCTTATCATGCTATTCTGGGCAGGCCGGCTTATGCACGTTTTATGGCTCGACCATGTTACGTGTACCTCAAATTGAAGATGCCTGGTCCTAAAGGAGTGATCACTATCACTGGCAGTCAGAAGAAGGCAGAAGAGTGCTTCCAGAAGGGCTCAAAGATCGCCGATGCGCAAATGGCAGTAGTGGAATTGCAGGAGTATCAAAAAAATGCAGATCCGAGTGATTTGTTGCGAGCTAAGAAGCCTGCCACGGATTCAGCATTTCAGTCGTCTGGTGAAACGAAGCCGATTCATATTCACCCGACCGATCCCAATGCTACTCCGACTCACATTTCGACAACACTCGACTCCAAATAGGAAGAAGCGCTCATCCAGTTCCTCCGTGAGAACTAGGACATCTTTGCATGGAAACCTTCTGACATGCCGGGTGTTCCTAGAGGGCTGGCTGAGCACCATTTGGGAGTCGATCCAAAAGTGAAACCAGTCAAAGAACATTTTCGACGGTCCGCCGTACAGAAGAGAAAAGGAATCGGTGAAGAAGTGGCTCGGCTCCTAGCAGCTGAGTTTATCCGAGAGATTTACCACTCTGAGTGGCTAGCCAATGTTGTCATGGTCCCCAAGAAGGACGACTCACTTCGCATGTGCATTGACTTCAAGCATATCAATCGGGCCTGGCCGAAAGATCACTTTCGTCTCCCCCGCATCGACTGCGGGGTGTGAGCACTTGTCCTTTTTGGACGCTTATTCCGGGTATCATCAGATCCGACTGTATGGACTCGATGAGATAAAAACAGCTTTCATCACCCCATTTGGGTGCTTCTGTTACGTCACCATGCCATTCTGCTTGAAGAACGCTGGAGCCACATTCATGAGGATGATTCAGAAGTGTTTACTCACTCAAATCAGTCGGAATGTGGAAGCATACATGGATGACATTGTGGTCAAGTCACATAAAGGTTCCGACCTGCTGGCTGACCTTGCTGAAACTTTTGCCAACCTCAGAAGGTATGATATCAAGCTTAATCCATCAAAGTGCACATTCAGAGTTCCGGGCGGAAAATTACTCGGTTTTCTCGTTTCCGAACGAGGGATCGACGCTAACCCAGAGAAAGTGGGTGCCATACTCCGGATGAAACGCCCTGTGCATGTGCACGATGTCCAGAAGCTTACTGGTTGTTTGGCCGCCTTAAGTCGATTCATTTCTCACCTCGGTGAAAAGGCATTGCCTCTTTACCGATTGATGAAAAAGTCTGATAAGTTCGAGTGGACTCCTGATGCTGATGCAGCGTTTGTAGAGCTCAAAGCTCTGCTTTCCACCCAGCCGGTGCTTGCTGCCCCAATCAGCAAAGAGCCTTTACTGCTTTACATTGCAGCCACTGGACAAGTTGTCAGTACAGTACTTACGGTCGAGCGGGAAGGAGAAGGAAAAGCCTATAAGGTTCAGCGCCCAGTATACTATGTTTCTGAAGTTCTGACTCCGTCAAAGCAACGATATCCACATTATCAGAAGCTTGTTTATGGGATTTATATGACCACGAAGAAGGTTGCACACTATTTCTCTGACCACTCTATTACAGTCGTCAGCGACGCTCCATTATCAGAGATTCTGAACAACAGAGATGCAACTGGTCTAGTGGCAAAGTGGGCGATTGAACTCCTTCCCTTGGATATCAAGTTTGAGCCAAAGAAGGCTATCAATTCCCAAGCAATAGCAGATTTCCTCGCCGAGTGGATCGAACAGCAACTGCCAACTCAAGTTCACTCGGAGCACTGGACCATGTTCTTTGATGGCTCGAAGATGCTGAATGGTTCCAGTGCTGGGGTGGTACTGGTACCCCCCCGAGGAGACAAGCTCAGATATGTTCTCCAGATTCACTTTGATTCCTCCAATAACGAAGCGGAATATGAAGCACTCTTATATGGGTTACGTATGGCCATTTCACTCGGCGTCCGTTGCCTCATGGTCTATGGTGACTCAGATTTGGTAGTCAATCAAGTGATGAAGGAGTGGGACGTCAGAAGCCCAGCTATGACTGGTTACTGTAATGCGGTGAGGAAGTTGGAGAAGAAGTTTGAGGGGTTAGAGCTCCATCATATACCTCGACTGAAAAATCAAGCAGCCGATGATTTGGCAAAGATAGGTTCCAAGAGGGAAGCCATTCCCAGCAACGTGTTTTTGGAACACATTCATACACCTTCAGTTCAAGAAGATCCTTTCGCTGAAGAGCCCCCGCAGCCTAAGAGTGCCACAGATCCGGCTGAAGTCGAAGTCCCAGCCGTGGTCGACCTAATCATGGAGGTTTTGGTCATCACTCCCGACTGGACAGTGCCATACATTGCGTATATCCTTAGGAAGGAACTCCCAGAGGATGAAGAAGAGGCTCGACAGATCGTCCGTCGATCCAAAGCCTTTACTGTGATAAGAGGACAACTGTTCAGGGAAAGCATAACCGGAGTCAGCCAGAAATGCATAACACCAGAAGAAGGTCGAGTGATCCTCAACGACATCCACTCGGGGACCTGTGGCCACCATGCGTCCTCTCGGACCATTGTGGCCAAAGCATACCGAGCTGGATTTTATTGGCCACGAGCAAATGAAATGGCGAAAGATATAGTCGACAAATGTGAAGGCTGCCAGTTTTACTCCAATATGTCCCACAAGCCGGCATCAGCCCTGAAGACCATTCCACTCGTCTGGCCCTTTGCTGTTTGGGGTTTGGATATGGTTGGACCCCTGAGGACTGGTAGGAGCGGCTTCACTCATGTGATTATAGCGGTCGACAAGTTCACCAAATGGATTGAAGCCAAGCCAATCAAGAATCTTGAAGCCAGTACTGCCGTCAGCTTCGTCAGAGAATTGACATTCAGATATGGAGTTCCGCATAGCATCATCTCTGACAACGGGTCGAACTTCGATTCTTATGAGTTTAGAGCCTTCTGTGCTTCCCAAGGCACATGAGTCGACTATGCTTCAGTCGCCCATCCCCAGTCAAATGGACAAGCGGAAAGAGCAAATGGTTTGATTCTCAAAGGACTGAAACCCCGATTGATGCATGATCTCAAGCACGCAGCAGGTGCCTGGGTCGATGAACTTCCATTAGTTCTTTGGGGATTGAGAACATCTCCCAATCGGTCGACTGGCCGAACTCCATTCTTCTTGGTCTATGGAGCTGAAGCTGTTCTACCGAGTGACTTGCTTCACAATGCCCCCCGAGTCGAGCTTTTCTCTGAAGATGAAGCAGAACAGGCCCGGCAGGACGCAGTTGATCTTCTAGAAGAGGAAAGAGAGATGGCCTTAATCCGGTCGGCTATTTATCAACAAGACTTGCACCGATTCCACGCCAGAAACGTGAGAGGTTGAGCCATTCAAGAGGGAGACTTGGTTCTTCGAGTGGATCAGCAGAAACCACACAAGCTCGCCCCTGCTTGGGAAGGTCCCTTCATCGTCACCAGAGTTCTCCACAATGGGGCATACCATCTTTACAATGTCGAGCATCAGAAAGACGAGCCACGAGCTTGGAATGCGGAGCTGCTACGCCCCTTTTATACTTAAGTACTCATTCTGATGAGATGTAATAAGAAATACCTTTGTAGTTTGTTTATCAAAGACAAGAGCTTTACATTGTAGTTTGTTGCTTATGTTTGCGTCTCAAATCCCCTAGTGGATGACTTGGCCGCGAATCCATTTCGCCTAAGTTTGAAAAATCCTACCGAGTGATGAGCAAGCCTCTCACTCGGGGGGCTTAGCTGCGAATCCGTTTCGCCTAAGTTTGAAAAATCCTACCGAGTGATGAGCAAGCCTCTCACTCGGGGGGCTTAGCTGCGAATCCGTTTCGCCTAAGTTTGAAAAATCCTACTGAGTGATGAGCAAGCCTCTCACTCGGGGGCTTAGCTGCAGTCCAGTACTCGCCTAAGTTTGAAAAATCCTACTGAGTGATGAGCAAGCCTCTCACTCGGGGGCTTAGCTGCATTCCAGTACTCGCCTAAGTTTGAAAAATCCTACCGAGTGATGAGCAAGCCTCTCACTCGGGGGCTTAGCTGCAGTCCAGTACTCACCTAAGTTTGAAAAATCCTACCGAGTGATGAGCAAGCCTCTCACTCGGGGGCTTAGCTGCAGTCCAGTACTCGCCTAAGTTTGAAAAATCCTACCGAGTGATGAGCAAGCCTCTCACTCGGAGGCTTAGCTGCAGTCCAGTACTCGCCTAAGTTTGAAAAATCCTACCGAGTGATGAGCAAGCCTCTCACTCGGGGGCTTAGCTGCAGTCCAGTACTCGCCTAAGTTTGAAAAATCCTACCGAGTGATGAGCAAGCCTCTCACTCGGAGGCTTAGCTGCAGTCCAGTACTCGCCTAAGTTTGAAAAATTCTACCGAGTGATGAGCAAGCCTCTCACTCGGGGCTTAGCTGCAGTCCAGTACTCGCCTAAGTTTGAAAAATCCTACCGAGTGATGAGCAAGCCTCTCACTCAGGGGCTTAGCTGCAGTCCAGTACTCGCCTAAGTTTGAAATATCCTACCGAGTGATGAGCAAGCCTCTCACTCGGAGGCTTAGCTGCAGTCCAGTACTCGCCTAAGTTTGAAAAATCCTACCGAGTGGCGAGCAACCCACTCACTCGGGGGCTTAGCTGCAGTCCAGTACTCGCCTAAGTTTGAAAAATCCTACCGAGTGGTGAGCAACCCTCTCACTCGGGGGCTTAGCTGCAGTCCAGTACTCGCCTAAGTTTGAAAAATCCTACCGAGTGGTGAGCAACCCTCCCACTCAGGGGCTTAGCTGCAGTCCAGTACTCGCCTAAGTTTGAAAAATCCTACCGAGTGGTGAGCAACCCTCTCACTCGGGGGCTTAGCTGCAGTCCAGTACTCGCCTAAGTTTGAAAAGTCCTACCGAGTGGTGAGCAACCCTCCCACTCGGAGGCTTAGCTGCAGTCCAGTAGTCGCCTAAGTTTGCGCTCCATCCCTATCCGCAAGGACGACGAGGTGCAGGTCGACTGCAACCTTCTCCTTCGGAGCTTCGCCACAAGTACAACGTGCACTCCGTCCCTATCCGCAAGGATGACGAGGTGCAGGTCGACTGCAACCTTCTCCTTCGGAGCTACGCCATACAACGTGCGCTCCATCCCTATCCGCAAGGACGACGACATGCAGGTCGACAATTGCCTCCCCCTCAAAGCTGCATTTCAAGCACAAAGATTATTCCAAATGAAGAACGAGATTCACTCGACGGCAAACACGAGCATACTCAGAGATAAACCAAGTTTGGATAAACCCTAAAGTTCCGGACCACGGATCGAAGTACTCGGGCTTCAAACCCGAAGGAGTTTAACGATTACAAAATCAGTCGGCATTCCGAGGCAAATTTAAAGTGAGGCATAAAGTTTGTTCATTCCGCAGGAGGTGGACTAGCAGGATCAACGAACTCGTCCAGGTCAATTCCGTCAGCAATCCGAGTGGCAGCAGTGATGAAGGTCTCCATGAAGGACGGGAAGTCATGCCTTTTGGTGTTGGCGACCTTGATTGCTGCTAGCTTGTCTTCTCGCGCCTCCTTGCAGTGGACGCGTACCAGAGACAGAGCCACATCGGCGCCGCACCACGCAGAAGACTTCTTCCAATCTTGCACACGGCTCGGGATTTCATTAAGTCGAGTCATCAAAGACTCGAGGTCATTCGGAAGAGTAGCCCTTGGCCAGAGTGCCGTGTCGATCCTTGACACCGCAACCTTCAAGCGAGCAAGATAGTCGACGACACCAGCGACGCGGGATTCCAGTCGGAGCACGTTCATGGCAGCTTCATCCTTCACTGGAGAGTTGATGGGGGTCCAAGCTTGTCTCAACACGCCCAGTTTCTTCTTCAAAGTTCTGACAAAGTTCTGCATGCACAATTCAAAGACAAGTCAATGATTGTACATCGAGTCGACAGCAACAAGTCAATCGGAAGAAAGAAAATACCTTCAAGCATGACGAACAGCTTCTTGGCAAGATCTCCCAGATATTTTTCCAAGTCATTCCTCTTGCGGGCGGTTTCTTCAAACTTGTCGTTCAAGGATATCTTGTCCTTCTTCAGACGAGTCACCTCCCTGTTGGCTTCATTCAAAGCAGTCTTCAGCTTGGTATTCTCTTCCTCCAGTTTGCCGACTGAAGCCAGCTTCTGGTCGGCGAGTGCAGTTTACTCATCAGCTGTTTTCTGCGCAGCTGCAAGGTCCAGATCCTTCTTTGCCAGAGCCTGGTTTATTTTCTCTGAAAGAAACAATGATAAGCTCAGAGGAAAAAACAAATGCCACCTGGATCAGAAACAAAACAGTCGAACGAATTCCTCTTACCAACAACTTCATCCTGGGCCTTTTGCAAGTCCTTCTTGGCCAGCTCCAGATCGAGATTCAGCTGAATCTGCTTCTGCTCTAGGTCAGCGAAACGAGCTCCAAGGTCACAAGATTTCTGCAATCAAAGGGATGTTAGTCAGTGGGTGAAAGGATCGAAATTCAACAAACTCTAAGACTACTGCTGAATCAAACATCCAACAGTAGTCTCGAGGACTACACCCAGTGGGTGCACTCAGCGTGCCCCCACTGGTTCAGTTTCCACTCGTCGCGGTCCGTCCAAGACGAGTAAAAAAAGAGGGAAAGTATTTCTCAGACCATAACCGACTACCAGTAGTCGACTACGGTCTCGGGGACTACACCCAGTGGGCGCACTAAGCGTGCCCCCACAGGTTCAGTTTCCACTCGACGTGGTCCGTCCAGGATGAGTGAGAGAATTTCAACTCTCAGACCATAACCGACTGCCAGCAGTTGACTACGGTCTCGGGGACTACACCCAGTGGGTGCACTCAGCGTGCCCCCATTGGTTCGAAGACTCAGTCAACACAAGATTAGTTGACCCAAGAAACAAGACTATTCGTAGCAAATTCAAACACCCAGTGGGTGTACAAACACAAAAGCAGACTGACGAAAAGACGTTTCAAAAGAAGTTTTCAGGTACCATATCCTAATAGAACAAGCGACAAGCTAAGAGAGCAGTCGATAATCAACCGACCTGGACGTTGCTTTGGAGAGCTGAGCTGGCATTGTAGGCAGCTTGGCTGGCATCTCGAACCACCTTCAGTTGCTCCACCTTCAGTTGCAACTTCTCCATAGCTAAGATCTTGCCTCTACATACCTACCCCCATTCTACTGTCAGACTTAGAACCACGACAGAGGCCATAAAAAAAAGAGAAAAGGGCCCAAACAAAAAAAAGAGAGAAAAGAGAGAAGGGACAATGTTACTATCCTTTTAGCACACTTGTGCTTCAAAGTAGCACCATGATCTTCATGATAGAGAGTCTCCTATGTTGTCACTTTCATATACTAGTGGGAATTTTACATTATAGAACTTGGCTTGTATATTCCAATGACGGGCTTCCTCAAAATGCCCTATGTCTTCGTGAGCAATTATACGTCTCCGTCGTATCTACTTTTCCAAACACTTTTGCCCTTGTTTTGGACTCTAACTTGCATGATTTGAATGGAACTAACCCGGACTGACGCTGTTTTCAGCAGAATTGCCATGGTGTTATTTATGTGCAGAAACAAAAGTTCTCGGAATGAACTGAAACTCCACGGAACATATTTTTGGAAAATATTAAAAATACTGGAAGAAGAATCCACGTCAGGGGGGCCTCCACCTGTCCACGAGGGTGGGGGGCGCCCCCTGCCTCGTGGGCCCCATGACGCTCCACCGGCCTCAACTCCAACTCCATATATTCACTTCCGGGGAGACAAAAACCAGAGAGAAGGATTCATTGCGTTTTACGATACGGAGCCGCTGCCAAGCCCTAAAACCTCTCGGTAGGGCTGATCTGGAGTCCGTTCGGGGCTCCGGAGAGGGGAATCCGTCGCCGTCATCATCATCAACCATCCCCCATCACCAATTTCATGATGCTCACCGCCGTGCGTGAGTAATTCCATCGTAGGCTTGTTGGACGGTGATGGGTTGGATGAGATCTATCATGTAATCGAGTTAGTTTTGTTAGGGTTTGATCCCTAGTATCCACTATGTTCTGATATTGATGTTGCTATGACTTTGCTATGCTTAATGCTTGTCACTAGGGCCCGAGTGCCATGATTTTAGATCTGAACCTATTATGTTTTCATGAATATATGTGAGTTCTTGATCCTATCTTGCAAGTCTATAGTCACCTACTATGTGTTATGATCCGGCAACCCCGAAGTGATAATAATCGGGACCACTCCCGGTGATGACCGTAGTTTGAGGAGTGAGGGAGTCCTGGATTAGGGGTCCTCGGACAGCCAGACTGTATCCTTTAGCCGGACTATTGGACTATGAAGATACAAGATTGAAGACTTTGTCCCGTGTCCGGATGGGACTCTCCTTGGCGTGGAAGGCAAGCTTGGCAATATGGATATGTAGATCTCCTCCCTTGTAACCGACTCTGTGTAACCCTAGCCCCCTCCGGTGTCTATATAAACCGGAGGGTTTAGTCCGTAGGACGACAACAATCATACCATAGGCTAGCTTCTAGGGTTTAGCCTCTACGATCTCGTGGTAGATCAACTCTTGTAATACTCATATCATCAAGATCAATCAAGCAGGAAGTAGGGTATTACCTCCATCGAGAGGGCCCGAACCTGGGTAAACATCGTGTCCCCTGCCTCCTGTTACCATCCGCCTTAGACGCACAGTTCGGGACCCCCTACCCGAGATCCGCTGGTTTTGACACCGACATTGGTGCTTTCATTGAGAGTTCCACTGTGCCGTCACCGTAAGGCTAGATGGCTCCTTCGATCATCGGC